>NW_008360331.1:6127244-6135196 GCF_000622305.1 Nannospalax galili | reverse complement strand
CCAATGTTTTCTTCTAACAGTTTCAGAGTTTCAGGCTTCACATTGAGGTCTTTGATCCATTTGGAGTTAACTTTTGTGCAAGGTGAAAGATGGGGGTTTAGTTTCATTCTTCTACAGGTGGAGATCCAGTTTTGCCAGCACCATTTGCTGAACATGCCGTCTTTCCTCCAGTGAATGTTCTTGGCCCCTTTGTCAAATATCCAGTGGCTGAAATTGCATTTACTCATATTTGGGTCTTCAGTTTTGTTCCACTGATCTACAGGTTATGGATTTGTTTAAGCTGCTGATCTCGTCTTGATTTACTTTTGGTGGTTCCCATGCTTTTATATACCTGTCCATTTCTTTTAGTTTTTCAAATTTAGTAGCATACAGGTTTTTAAAGTATTCCCTTATAATGTTCTGTATAATGTTCCCTTATAATGTTCTTTCCAGTGTCTGTTGTGATGTTTCCCCTTTCATCTATGAATTTGTTGATTTGTAGGTGCTCTTTCTTTCTTTTGCTTAACTGGGCTAGTGGTCTGTCATCTTGTTTATCTTTTCAAAGAACCAGCTCTTGGAATTGTTGATTCTTTGTATTGTTTTGTTTCAATTTCATTAATTTCGGCCCTGATTTTTATTATTTCTTCTTGTCTGCTGGGTTAGGGTTTCGTTTTCTGTTGCTTTTCCAGTGTGTTGAGTTGCAATGTTAAGTCATTTATGTGTTTTCTTTCGGATTTTTTGATGTAGGCACTTAAAGCTAAAAAGTTCCCTCTAAGGACCACTTTTCAGAGTGTCCCAGAGGTTTTGTTGTGTTGTATTGTCCTTTTCATTTTATTACAGGAATACTTTTATTTAATTTCTCTTTTGACCCATTCATCATTCAGGAGTGTCTTGTTTAATCTCCATGTGTTCATGTGGTGATTAGGGTTTCTTTGGGTGTTAATTGTAAGCTTTATTGCATTGTGGTCTGATAAAATGCATGGAATTATTTCAGTCTTTTTGTATTTGTTGAGGTTTGTTTTGTGCCCCAGTATATGGTCGATTTTTGAGAAGGTTCCATGGGGTGCTGAGAGAAAGTATGTCCTTTGGTGCCTGGGTGGAATATTCTGTATATGTCTGTTTAGTCCATTTGATATATGGTGTCGTTTAATTCAGATGTCTTTCTGTTAACTGTCTGTCCTGTTGATCTATCTAATGGAGACAGTGGGATATTGAAGTTCCCTACTATTAATGAGTTGGGGTTAATCTGGGTCTTAAAGTCCTGTAGTATTGTCTTTATTAAGTTGGGTTCACCAGAGTTTGGTGAATATATGTTCACGATTGTAACACCTTCTTGATTTATTGTTCCTTTGATCAGAATGAAGTGGCCCTCTTTATCTCTTCTGATTAGTAAAGTCTATTTTGTCAGGTACTAGAATTGCTACTCCTACTTTTTCCTTAGTGCCATTTGCTTGGTATATTTTTTTCCATGCTTTCACTTTAAGATAGTGTCTGTCCTTGAAAGTCAGATAAGTTTCTGGCAGACAACAAAAAGATGTGTTTTGTTTCTTCATTCACAAAGTCTGTGTCTTTTGACTGAGGAGTTCAGTCCATTAATATTTAAAGTTGTTAATGAAAGATGAGTATTGAATCCTGTGTTTTTATTTCTGTTTACATTCTTGATATAACTGTACCTTTCCACAGTTATACCTTCACTGGATTTCTTTCCACCATCCCTTGGCTATAGTCATTCCTTTCTTCAGCTCTTTGTATTGCTTCCAGAATTCTCTGAAGGGCTGGTTTTTTGGACATGAATTCCTTCAGCCTATTTATGTCATGGAAGATTTTTCTTTCCCCTTCGACTGTAATAGACATTTTGGCTGGGTATAGTAATCTGGGTTGGCATCTGTGGTCATTTAACACTGGGAATACTTTGTTCCAGGCTCTTCTGGCTTTCATAGTTTGCACTGAAGAGTCAGCTGTAATCCTAATGGGTTTTCCTTTATATGTGACTTGTTTCTCTCTTGCAGCTTTCAGAATTGCCTCTTTGTTTTGTGCGTGTAGTGTTTTTACTATGATGTGCCATGGAAGTTTCTTTTCTGGTCCTGTCTGTTTGGTGTTCTATATGGCTTCTTGTATTTGTATGGACATGTCTTTCTTTAATTTTGGGAAATTTTCTTCCATGATTCTGTTGAAGATCTGGTCCATGCCATTATCTTGGGATTCTTCTCCTTCCTGTATGCCTATGATACATAAGTTTGGTCTTTTTATGGTATCACACAATTCCTGCATATTCCATTCTTGTGATCTCTTAAGTTTTTCATAATCTTTGCTTTAGTGGTCTAGTTCATCCATGCCTGAGTATTCTTCAATATTTCTCTTTTCTGAATTCATTCAGAAGTTTATCCCTATCTTCCTTCAGTTCTTTGATTGTGTGTGTGTGTGTGTTCTTTAAATTCACTGAATTCTTTTCATCATGTTTGTGATTGCTCTTTTGAGTTCCATGTCCTGCATTGTCTCTAAGGGGTTCTCATTGTCTAGAGGATTACTGGTATTTGGTGGGGATATGTTATTTTGGTTTTTCATGTTATTATTTTTTCTCTGTGATTTTGACACGTGAATTTCTTTTGTAGTTTCTGATTCTTGTGTGAGACTCAGGCCTTCAAGTTTAAGTCTGCTTCTTTTTGTGAACTTTTGTGTCTTTGTGGTTTACTTATTGGGCATGAAAGGCTGGTTTGTCTAAGTTTCCACCCTCCAGGAACGATTTTGGCCTCAGGAATTTGGGCGTTGGACTGGCCTGGGAGCCTGGCCCAGGAAAGATGCTGGTCTAGAACAGCTGGTGGCCATGCCACCCAGAGATGCAAAGGGAGATGGGGCAGGAAGAGGCCCCAAGGACTCCTGGGGACTGTAATGAGGAGCTGTGTTGGTCTGGGTGCAAAGGATCAGGAAGAGGACCAGGAACGATTTTGGCCTCAGGAATTTGGGCGTTGGACTGGCCTGGGAGCCTGGCCCAGGAAAGATGCTGGTCTAGAACAGCTGGTGGCCATGCCACCCAGAGATGCAAAGGGAGATGGGGCAGGAAGAGGCCCCAAGGACTCCTGGGGACTGTAATGAGGAGCTGTGTTGGTCTGGGTGCAAAGGATCAGGAAGAGGAAAGGCCAGGCCCCATGTCCCAGAAAGACGCTGGTGGGTGGAGCAGGCCCAGGGAAGCAGAGAGAGGTGAGGGTTGGGCCAGGCTCAGAAGCAGTGCTCCTGGGGCCCAAAGAAGGCACTACGTCTGACTGGACGAAAAGATCAGGAAGGAGTATTGGTTCCCCAGGTGTCTGGGGCCCCAAAATGAGGAATGGGACAGGACCCAAACTAGGAGGAGAGAAAGGTGGGGGAGGTGGGAGGGTGAATGAGGCTGGGGGAGTCATGGCTCAGAGAGTGCAATGGACCTACACTGGAGAGAGGCCTGTGGGTAGGAGAGAGGCCTGCAGTGAGTCCTGCAGGCCCATGGAAGCAGAGAGCTATTTGTATTTTTTTAATTCATCTGTGATAAAGAACTTTTGTACTTAGTTCTATACAACTAATATTGTGGGATACAACTTTGTTTTAATTGATATATAATCCTGTACATAGTGATGGGTTTCATGTAAATAATTCAATTAAAGCATATCATGTCCTTTTACTTACTCCCAGCATCCCCTCCTTTGGAGGCCCTTCCTTCTTCAGTTAGTCTCTTTGCTTCCTCCAGTCTCATTTCTGCTTTCATATCATATAAATTTAATTCTTTGGGCCTGGAGAGATGGGTTCAGTGGTGAAGTGTTTCTCTACAATACTAAGGACTAGATTTTTACATCCCAGGATCCACATAACAACTGAAGAGGCCTGACAAATGCCTATGACCCTAGCTCTGAGGACGGGGCTAGCTGTTTTCCAACCTAGATGAGAAAGTATGAGCCCCAGCTTCAAGTAGAGACCTGCCTCAAACAAAGAGGCAGAGATTCACAGGCCTTTTTTTGGCCACTGTTCACCCACACAACAGAAATACACATACACTCCCACAGAGCCCATACATACATATATACATACGTACATATATTTTTAAATTATTTTCTATATTTCTAATGTTTTAGTTTCATTTCTTATTGCTGTGACAAAACATCTGAGAAAAGCAACTTACAGGAGAAAGGGTTTGTTTCAGCTCGTAGTCCAGGTGACAGTACATCATTGCAGGGAAGTCACAGCAGCAGGAGCTTCAGAGAACTGATCATATGATGTCACAGTCAGGAGAGATCAATAAATGTGTGCTTCTTGCGTTAAGCTCCCCTTCTTGCATAGTTCATAATCTCGTGCCTAAGGGATGGTGCCACCTTCAATGGTGAAATCTTCCCACTGTAATTAACATAATCAAGGTAATCCCCACAAATCTGGACAATCCCTCACTGAGACACCCTTCCCAAATGGTTTGAGACTATGTCAAGTTGACAAGTAAAATTAACCATCACATTTATAAAATGTAGAATCCACAAATGAGAAAAAAACAAGCAATATTTGCTTTTCTGAAGCAATCAGTTCTAAGAATTTTCTGGTAGAGTCTACCTTATAAATCATAAATAAGGATAATTGAACTATTCCTCTTGGTAACTGCCATCTTTCCTTTTAAACAATTTTTGTTGAATTTTTGTGTATTTCAAATAGAACACCCCAATCAATCTTAATCATCTTTATACCTCCCTTCCCCACTGATACCCTCCCATAGCCCCCACTGGAATTCATGCATTCTGTCCTTTGTGTTTATGTCTATTGTGTTAAGTCAGTGTCGTCAGATGTTCCTCGGTGCAAGTTCATCTACTGAGGTCTAGTCAGCCTATCTAGAGTCCCTCAGTTTAAGAAGATCAGCTCTGGCCAGGTGTGGTGGCCCACGCCTTTAGTCCCAGCACTTGGGAGGCAGAGGCAGGTGGATCTCTGTGAGTTCAAGGCCAGCCAGGTCTACATAGTGAGTTCCAGACCAGCTGGGGTTACAGGGAAATCCTGTCTCAAAAAGACTAGAAAAAAACAGAAAAGGAAAAAGAAGATGAGCTCTTCCTCACCCAGCAGTAAGCACTTGCCAATATTTCTTCAACTGAGATTGGGACTGCTGTCCATTTCCCAAGTTCTATGTTGCATGGGTCTTGTGCATGCTGATACCACTGCTGTAGGTTCATGCTGGGTTTTTGTCTGCTTGAGTTTGCATGGGTCTTGTGCATGCTGATACCACTGCTGTAGGTTCAAATGAACAGGGTCTCAGGAGCTTGTAGGACTCTATTTCCATATGGTCATGTACCTCCTCCCCTGGCTTACAATCTTTCCACCCCATTTTCAGTAAAGGTCCCTGAGCCCTGGGTGGGTGAAGTTTAATATAGGACTCCCATTCACAGACCCACATTCTGCAATCTCTTAATCTCCACACTTTGGCCACTTGTAACCTTTTGTGTTCCTGGCACTCTGCTGCATGAGGGAGCTTCATGTCATCAGGTTGTTGGACTAATATGACTTCCTCTGGTTTTTTACACTAGCTAGGCATTATTTATCTCCTCTCTCTCCTCTCTCTCTCTCTCTCTCTCTCTCCTCTCCTCTCCTCTCCTCTGTCTAACCCTTGTACTATGACTTCCCTATTTAAAGTGTCCCCTTTTTCCCCATTTCTCTCTTGATAATACCAGTCTCCTGTGGTCCCACCTCTCTTGAGCTCCTTCTTTCCCTTTATCCCCAAAGTTCATTATATAATCCTCACTCCTTCCTCCCATTTAAATACCCCCACTTTATCCATTTCTCCCTTTGTAATACCTGTCTCCTAATGTTCTTCTCTCTCAGGTTCCTTCTTTCCCTAAACCTCCCTGATTCCTTTCATTATTCTGGTTCCCGCAGTTACATCAGGATGCATACTTGCATATAAGGATTTGGTGCTAAGATCCACAAATGACAAAGAATGTATATCACTTGCTTTTCTGAATCTGTGTTACTTCACTTAGTATAACAGTTTCTAATTCCATCCATTTATCTGCAATTTTCATAATTTCATCATTCCTTACCACTGAGTAGAACTCCATTGTGTAAACGAACCACATTTTCATTATCCACTCATCAATTGAGGGACACCTAGGTTGCTTCCATCTCTTAGCTATTGTGAAAAGAGCAGCAACAAACATGGATGAACAAGTATCTCTGCAATAGGACGAGTTCTTTGGGTATATGCCAAGGAGTTGTATAACCAGGTCAAATGGTAGGTTCATTATTAGTTTTTTAAAAGTTCTCCACACTGTTTTTCATAGGGGTTGCATGAGTTTGCAACCCTACCAGCAGGGAATGAGCATTCCATTTTCCCCACATCTTCTCCACCATTTGGTGTCATTTGTTCTCTTGATCTTAGCCAGTTTGACTGGGGTAAGATGAAATCTTAAAGTACTTTTAATTTGCATTTCCCTAATTACTAATGATGTTGGACACTTTTTAAGATGTTTCTTAGCCATCTTTATTTCTTCCTGTGAGAACTCTCTGTTCAGATCCTTAGCACATCTTTTAATTGGGTCACTTGCTTTCTTGATTCTTTGTTTTGCGAGTTCTTCATATATTCTGGATGTTAAACTTCTGTCAGATATGTTGCTGGTGAAGATTTTCTTAGACTCTGTGTTTTCTCTTCATTTCCTTTTTTGTTTCTTTTGCTGTACAGAAGCTTTTTAGTTTAATGAGGTCCCAGTTGTTGATTCTTGACCTTAATTCCTGAGCAATTGATGGCCAATTTAGAAAGTCCTTTCCTACACCTATATCTTGTAAGTTATTGCCTATGTTTTCTTTTAACAGTTTCATAGTTTTAGGTTTCACATTGAGGTGTTTAATCCATTTGGAGAGCCAGTTTTGCCAGCACCATTTGCTGAAGATGCTGTCTTTCCTCCAGTGTGTGATGCTGTCTTTCATCCAGTGTGTGTTCTTGGCACCTTTATCAAATATCAGGTAGCTGAAATTGCATGTACTCATGCTTGGGTCTTCAATTTTGTTCCATTGAGCTAAGGTCTATTTTGTGCCAGTACCAAGCTATTTTTATGACTATAGCTGTGCAATACAGTTTGAAACCTGATATAGTAATCCTCCCAGCATTTCTCTTTGTGCTCAGGATTGCTTTGGCTATCTGGGGTCTTTTGTGCTTCCATATGAATTTTAGGATTTTTTTTTAATTCTGTGAAGAATGTCATAGAATTTTGATTGGCATTGCACTGAATCTACAAATGGTTTTTGGTAGGATAGTCATTTTTGCAATATTAATTCAACCAATCCATGAGCATGGGAGGTCCTTCCATCTTCTGGTGTCTTCCTCAATCTATTTCTTTAAAGATTCAAAATTTTCATTGTAAAGATCTTTAAAGTCGGGGCTGGAAAGATGGCTCAGTGGTTAAGAGGACTGACTACTCTTGCAGAGGATTTGGGTTCAATTACCAGTACCCATATGGCAGCTTCAAACTGTCCTTAACTCCAGTTCCAGGGGAATCCGAAGCCCCTCTCCTGATCTCTGTGGCATTGCACATCACAGGTGCACTCACATACATACAGGCAATACACTCATACACATAAAATAAAAATTTTTTAAAGATCTTTAATATCTTTGTTCAAGTTTATTCCATATTTTTTTCTTTTTGAGGCTATTGTGAATGGGAGGGTCTCCATTTGCTTGCTATTGCCATATAGAAAGGCTACTGATTTTTGTAGATTAATTTTATAACCTCCCATGATTTTAGATACACATCCATTTCTTTTCAAATTTAATAATGTATAAGTTTTTAAAGTATTCCTTTATAATGCTCTGAATCTTCTTGTCTGTTGTGATGTTTCTGCTCTCATCTCTGATTCTGTTGACTTAGAGTTGCTCTTTCTTTCTTTTGTTTAACTGGGATAAGGGTCTGTCTATCTTGCTTATCTTCTCAAAGAACCAGCTCTTGAATTCATTTATTTGTTTATTCATTATTTGTTTATTCTTTGTT
>NW_008360331.1:6126088-6126774 GCF_000622305.1 Nannospalax galili | reverse complement strand
TGTGTGTGTGTGTGTGTGTGTATCACACAGAACATTCCCAAACCATCTTATTCGACTATACACCCACTTTGCCCAGATGGCACCCTCCCATAGCCTCCCTCCCCCCAATAGAGCCCTTATACTCTGATATCCCTGCTACTGTCTGCTGTGTTGTCGGCACCCCAGCCAATCCCCACTACTTGCCCTTCTGGTGAATCTAGTCAGCCTATCTAGAGGTCTTTGTTTTAGGAGAGTCAGCTGTTCCTCTTCTAGAAGCAATCAGTTGTCAATACTCCTTTAGATAAGATTTTCGTTTTCCCAGTTCTATGCTGGGTTCCTATGCTCTGATATCCCTGCTACTGTCTGCTGTGTTGTCGGCACCCCAGCCAATCCCCACTACTTGCCCTTCTGGTGAATCTAGTCAGCCTATCTAGAGGTCTTTGTTTTAGGAGAGTCAGCTGTTCCTCTTCTAGAAGCAATCAGTTGTCAATACTCCTTTAGATAAGATTTTCGTTTTCCCAGTTCTATGCTGGGTTCCTATGTGGTAGTCCCTTTGGCCACCCTGGCCAACAACTCAAAAGAACCTATCTGGCATCTGGCATTGTTGCTTGTTATGTAATACATATGGACTCTTAAGAAAATATATTGGCCCCTTTAATCTTTGGTTATACTTTCCTTTTGGGTCTTTAAGGCCATACAGTTAGCCC
>NW_008360331.1:6121603-6126065 GCF_000622305.1 Nannospalax galili | reverse complement strand
TTTCTATTTTATTAATTTCTGTTCTGATTTTTGTTATTTCTTCTTGTCTGCTAGGTTTCGGTTTCATTTGTTGTTACCTTTCAAGTCTTGAATTGCAATGTTAAGTCATTTATTTGTGTTCTTTCTAATTTTTAATGTAGGCAGTTTGAGCTATGTACTTGCCTCTTAGGATTGCTTTTGTAGTGTCCCAGAGGTTTTGTTGTGCTGTATTGTCCTTCCTGTTTAACTACAGGAATACTTTTATTTCTTTCTTAATTTCTCCTTTGACCCATTCATCATTGTTTTGTTTAATCTCCATGAGTTCATGTGGATACTAGGGCTTCTTCCACTGTTGATTTTAAGATCAAACTAGAGTTATAGATAATTAGAAAATTAATCATCAATCTTACCCAACTGTGAACCCTGTGAGTTATAATAACAACTGGCTTGGAAAGATATGTTCACTGGTCTAACATTGGCACAAATGTTATGGGAGTAACAAATCACCCTTTGACTAGATTTAAAGGCCTGCTTCACAAGATGGAATCCATACCTGGCACTTTATCATTGCCAAGAACCTGCTACTAAACAGGTCACAGACCACAGAGGAGAACCCACTACTATTATTCTGCTAAATGGACATAGTATTAAACCAACTCCGAATGACTTATTGTTATCCTCATAGATTAGTGAATCTCTCACCTCTCACTAGAGAAACTTCCTGAAGCAGGTGGCGATTAACAAACACAGAGACCCACAACTGGTCAGTGTGAAGAGATTAAGAGGCTGCAGAATGCTTAGCCCTAAATGGGACACCTGTACCATACCTTTCCTCCTAGGACTTAGGGATCATTGCAGAAGGAGATGTGGAACAATTACAAGAGTCAAAGATTGTGGATAAATACAAGGAAATGGTGTTCTGTGGACACAACTGGTAAGTTTCACATATGAAAGCATACACATGACCTATGCAAGCCAAAGTCAGACAAAAACCCCATGGATGGGGGAAGTGGATGAGAAGCCCCATCCCTTGCTGAGGAACTATGGACAAATAGCTGCAGAGAGCAGCAGGTTTTTTTTTCCATTACTAGAAACTAATAAATTTTATTTAAATATATTTCACTATAACTTTAAAGACCTATTTATACATTTATATTTAACAAAATTTTTTGTGCATTTTTTATTGAATTTTTGTGAATATCATACAATACAGTTTAATGGCATTTAGATCCACTCCCATTTCTGCACATCCCACCACCTTCCTGACCCAATTTAATGAACTCATATATGGCCTATAGAGTATGATTTATGTCCCCCAATGTCCTTCAGTGTGGATCTACCGACTGAGCCCACCAAGAGTCCCAAGCCTATAAGACTCTGTCTTTCCCCCTCCAAGCAGTCATCAATTGTCAAAAATTCCTTAGATTGGGTTGGGATTTCTCACCCACTTTCCCATGTCTATGCTGGGATTTTGTTTGGTTTCAGCTTAACTGGTCTTGTGCATGCTGTCACCATTGCTGTGAGTTCACAAGAGTAAATGACTAGCCATCTGGAAAACCATTTCCTTGTGGTCATCCACCCCCTCTGGCTCTTACAATGTTTCGGCTCCTCTTCTGAAATGATCCCTTGAACCTTGGGAGACAGAGGTTTGAAATAGGTGCCCTATTCAGGGATAAGAGTAAGTTTTCTTTAAGTATGTGATGATAGGTAGGTTGACCACACTCCAGGAGATGTATACATACCCAAGAGTATTTTGGGACCACAAATTAGACCTAATAGACCTTTAAAAAGGAAAGATAATAAAGGAAATGAATTGAGGGAGTAGGGAGGTAGTGGTGGACCTGAGAGGAGATGGGGAGGGGGTCCAAATACCATCAAAATACATTGTATAAAATTCTCATTCAAGAAAAAATTTTAAAGGCAACCCCAGCTAAAGATTGACCTAGAAGTAAAAGAAAAAAGGATTATAAGCAAAACAACTTAATTCTAGTATGGGGTTGGAGATATGGTTCAGTAGTTAAGAGCACTGGGCGCTCCTCCAGAGGACCCAGGTTTGATTCCCAGCACCCATATAGCAGCTAACCATCTGTAACACCTCCTCTGGCTTCTGAGGGCTTTGCATGACATGGGTGCACTTACATACGTGCAGGAAAAACACTCATACACTTAAAACAAAAATAAATGTTAAAAAAAAGAAAAAAACAGTTCCATCATATGGGAAGTTGAGGCAGAGAGATTCCCCAGCCCCAAGTTAACCTGTGACTTTTGAAGGCCTACTTCACATGACATTGGGGAGGGAGAATCAGAGAACAAAGCAGGACAAAATTGGTCCAGAAATCTAAAATTCTGCCCTAAATACGGGAAGTATGATGATGATGATGATGATGATGATGATGATGATGATGATGGAAAGAGATCTGGCAGGGGCACAGGAACTGTCTCTGTGAGGTCATTCACATGGGCACAAGCACAGAGTATGTCTATATGTGGTCACTCCTATGAGTGCAGTTACACAGTTTGTTTCCATGTGTGAGCACATATTCAGAGCCTGTCTCTACGCTGTCTTGCTCTCCTTTCTCTGCCTACTTGAGTTGGAGTAGTTCAGTAAGAGCAGAATCTTTGTGGTATTACACTTCCTGTATTGATCTCCATGTGTTTTGTCCTGCAACAGAGGATGTGGTTCCTTTTATTCTAGAGGTGTCTTTCAGTCTCTAAGGCCTTCAGCAGCTTTTTACTGACACACCTTAGACCCTAGCTCATTTAAGCAGTTGCCTCTGCTTGTCTCTCTTCTGGGGAGCTAATGAGTCTTCTCCAGTCTATGGCTCAAACCATACTTACACCACAAGGAATGCTGCAAGATTCTAACTCGTTTTTCCCCTCTAGCTAGAGATAATCTGCAGGCCATGTCTAAGGATATACTCCTCTGACATTTTCCCTGGGTTCAAGAGTGAACCATGCAAAGAGGGGCCTTTACCTCTAAAATCTCCTAGCGACCAAATTGGCAAGAATCTTGTTAAAATGGCTTCTTGCCCTGGCTCCAGCCAAATACCAAGAAAAGAAGATTTTCCAGGTCTATACACCATCTTCTGGTTGAACTTCTATACAAATCTTCTCAGTGACGTGGCAATTGTCTTAGCTCTCCATTTGGTCTTGGTCTTTCTCCTTTCTCTCTCTCTCTCTCTCTCTCTCTCTCTCTCAAATTATATAGTATTTAAAGTGCTCATGTGTGTGTGCGTGCATGTGTGTGTGTGTGTGTGTGATACAAATAATATAGTACTTAAAATGGAGTACAAATTTCCGAACCCCTCTCTTTGTCTTAAGCTGTGGTTCCAGCTCCTGCTTTGTGCTCACTTCACACTGGGAGCAATGCCCCCTTGAATGGTCTCTGGACTCTGTCTTCTGCTCTGCTTTCTAAAGTTTCCTTTCTTTCCTTGTTACTGAAACTAGTGTTTTATTTTTCATCATCACCTACATAACAGAATGGCTACTACCCAAGTAGCCCTTGGAGATTATAGCACTTAATGTGTGGGTGTCCTCTGTCATCTTTCGGTATCAGTTTCATTTAGCCTTGTGTTTTACTTTAAGATAAAACACATATTAAATAGTTGGGCATGTAGGCTCATGCCTGTAATCCCAGCACTCAGGTAGCTGAGACAGGATTAGTTTGAGTTTGAGACCAGTGTGGGCTACAGAACGAGACCTTGTATCCAAAAACAAAAAACAAAAAAGCACGTTTTAAAATCATTTTCCTACTTCTTTATAATTCATGAATACAGTCTACTATACAGATTTGGTTTTAAGTATATATACATGACAAGCATTGTGGTAAGATTTTCATAGAGTATTAATACATATATCCAGTGCTCATTTAAAATCTTATCAATCTTTATAACACTAATAATACTGAATAGTTTGATGATATAAATAATAACAAAAAATAAGTACAACCCCAAACTTGACACTCCATGTTTTTAAAACACCATTGCTTTATTATAGGCACTTGTAAACATATTTCACATAAAATCTGAGAAGAGACCAAAATCACCGCCTAAAACAGTAATTACTCACTTCTGAAAATGGAGGATATTGGAATCACTGAGAAGACTCACTCAAACTTTAAGAGCACCCTTGTCCCAATCTATGCTCCCCTAGACCATTTCGATCTTTATTTGACTGTGGTGGTAGTCTCTTCTCGATATACGATCCTTCCTCTCAATTCCCACTGAAAATCACTGACCCAAAAAAGTAATTTATAACTGAAATTCCACAGTCTCTTGAGAACTCAGATCATTTTATTAAAACATAACTGATGAAAATGTCTTCACTTCACTTTTCCCTTGGTGCAGAGATACACTGCCAGCTGTTTTCCTCCATTAACAGTATTCCATGTTCTCCTGGTTTCTATCATTTCTGTTAAACAATCACCTAGAACTCATTTTTTGTCCACTAAAGATAGATATCTCTTTTGATTTTTGTTTTTGCA
>NW_008360331.1:6071285-6121395 GCF_000622305.1 Nannospalax galili | reverse complement strand
TTTAATTTGGGGGGGGGGGATGGTTTGTTTGCTCTTTGTTTTCTGAGACAGTCTCCCTATATAGCCCCAGCTGTCCTGGAATTTGATATGTAGACCAGGTTGGCCTTAAACTCACAGAAATCCACCTGCCTCTGACTCATGAGTGCAGGGTTATAAAGGTGTGTGCTACCATTCAGTGTTCTCGAGCAGTATGAAAGTTGTGTGTGTGTGTGTGTGTGTGTGTGTGTGTGTGTATGTGCATGCGTGCGTGTGTGTGTGTGTGTCACAGGACAACTTACAGGAGGAGTCCCGTCTCTCCTTCCACCATGTGGGTCCTGGGGAATGAACTCAGGTCATCACCCTGGTGACAGGTTCCCTCACCTGTTGAGTGATCTCACTGGCCCACTATTTTTTTTTTTACCACATTTTTGAAACTTTTTTGTATTTTGCTTTAATCAATTTTATATTTTGTGATGTTGGATAAGCTTGTCCTCCGAGTAGTAAGCCAGACTGGCAAGCAAATGGATAGATGCCTTCTTCTCTAGCTTCTTACCTATTTGCTTCGAACTAATTGGACTACAAGACTCTCTGTAGGAAGGGAGGGGCAGAGGGAGACAGTCACCCCTCCACCCAGTCAGTCAGCATTAACTGCATGGGGGGCAGAGACTAAGGATAGGGACAGGGGAAGCCAGAGAGAGTGGGACGGTGCTTTGCCATCTTGAACCTGCGACAGCATGTCTGGAAACACAGTCAAAATGTAGGAAAAAAGCAGCCCCTAGGGTGCCCATACCCCCTCACCGCCATCACATGCTCCATTAGTAAGCCCAATAAATACTTTTACTCTGTAAACTGTAGTTTGGAGGAATATTTTCTCAGTTTGTCATAGGACGGCAGGAGGAGGGGCTAGCAGCAGGCCAGGAAGCATAAAGCACAGCCTCCCAGCAGTAAATTCGACTTACATGTGCCTGTTATAGTTTACTTTCTGTTTTCTCCTGCCAAGAATGTAGAGCTGCTTGGCTCTGTGACTACATGTCATCATCACTTTTAGTAAAATTCTCATTCAGTGTCTCTTCACAAAGGCTTCTGGCCCAAATTCTTGTTTTCTAGGACTCATATGTTCATATGTCACTTGTACTTTCCTGTATCTTCCTTTCTTTTCTTTTCTTTTTTTTTTTTTCTTTCTTTGGGGGTGGGGTAGAGACAGGAGTTTGCTGTGTAGCCCTGACTAGCCTGGTACCTACTATATAGCCCAGGCTGGACTTACTCTCATAGCACTCTTCTTTCTCTCAGCCTCCTTTGGGGTTTATGGGACAGCAGAGTGACTGGAGTTCAAGAGGAAGTAGAAAAAGACAAAGGGGTAGGAAAGTTATTTAAATAAATAATGTCTAGGCCTAGTAGCACATGCCTGAAATCACAGCACTTGGGCTGAGGCAGGAGGATCACAGGTTCTAGACACCATGGGCCACAACAGTGAGACACTATTATTATTATTATTATTATTATTATTATTATTATTACAGTAATAACATAATGACAACAGTAGAACATTTCCCAACCATGATAAAGATATTAATATTGGGGCTGGAGAAATGACTTAGCATTAAGAGCACTGGATGCTTCTGCAGAGGACCCAGGTTTGAGTCCCAGCACCTACATGGTGCCTAACAACCATCCATGACTCCAGTTCCAGGGGATCCCACATCCTCCTCTGTCCTCTGCAGGCACTGCATGACACAAGTGCACCTACATACATGTAGGCATAATCCTCATACAGAAAAAATGAAAATAAATAATTTTTAAAGATATGAATATCAAAGTAAATGAAGGTCAAAGGTATCAATCAGACTCAAATCAAAGAAGACCCACCACAGACATTACACTCAAACTGTCAAAGAACAAAGACACAGAGATGATCCTTAAAGGATCAACAGTAGAGAAACAGATAAAGGACTTCCAAAGTGCCTAGCAACAGATTTCTCAGCAGAATTCCATCAGGCCAGCAAGGAATAGGACAAAATGCCAAGGAAAGAAAACCTGTCATCGATATAACTGAACCCAAAAAAAAAGTTTTTCTGAAATTAAGGCAATAAAGACACCCAGATCAACAAAAGGAGCTTAATCACTACCAGCATGCTTTCTGAGAGAAGCTGAGGGGGGTCCTTTAAGCGGAAAGAGTGCTAAAGAGTAATGCTTTAAAAACACCTGAAAGCACAAAACTCAGTGACAAATTCGGTCAAATTCAGAACACCCTGATGCTGAAATGGTGGGATAGAAATCACTTGTATCTTCAGTATGAAGGTTCAAAGACAAAACAATTAAAAAACACAACATAAAACAATTTAGGTTGTGACATTAGAAGCCAATGAATAATGCATGTAGAAAAGCTTCCTTTTGTTGCCAAAGTTAAGCTGATACCAGCTTTAAGGACCCTGTCATAGCGATGGTACTTCTTGTGTCCCCTTTCCATGTAATATTGTCTTCTATATAGAAACCTTAAGGACGCCATTTGCTGGGGTCGCGCTGCTGGGCGGGTCTCTGGCTCTCCCCGGCTGGGAGTGCAGGCGGGCTCTAGCTCTCTGCGGCTGCCTGGCGCTGGCTCTGCAGGTCGGCGGTCCGAGTTGGCTTTGGTGAGTTCAGGCTCTGCGCCAAGCTACAGGGGTCTCTGCGCCAAGCTGCATGACACTCTCACTCGGCTCATGGGTCGTTGGCCACCGAACCACGAGGGTGGGGGAGGTGCAGGAACGGCTAATGCAGAAGCTTCATGAGTGAATGTTGACGGGGGACAGCTCCTCCAGGGAGACTGAATCACAGGCTGGTCGCAGGCACAGTGAAATACAGGATACAGCTCAGTCAGATTCAGTGATACAGCTCCAGACAAATTCAGTGATACAACTCAGCTTTATTAGGGTGAAACTAGAAGATTTATAGTGTGGAGGCAGTAGCAAAAGCCTCAGCTGATAGGTGCTCTGTAGGATGCTTTATTTACATGAGGTGGTGGGCTTCTATCAGTCAGGCTGTCAGACAATGCCTGATTATAAAAAAAACCTGGTAGTTTCTATGCCAGAGGTCATGTTTCTGTGGCGGGCACTTCAAAGGTGAGTCAGGAAGAGTCCCCAACAGCCATTAAAAAATGGCTAGAATAAAAAAATTCAGGAAAATTTCAGGACACAAAACCAACCTAGAAATCGGTTGTCTATCCATACACCAAAAAGAGCTATCAGAGAAAGAATTTTTAAATCTCCTTTCTAATAGCTCATTTAGGAATAATTACAACCAAGAAAGTGCCAGAAGATCTCACTGAAAACTATACGCTGATGAAAGAAATTTAATGTGCAAACAAATGGAGAGATACCCTGTGCTCATGGACTGGGAAAATTGACTTTGTTATTTCCTAGGTAATCCATAGGCTCAGTACAATAACTATCAAAATACCAATAATATTTTTCACAGAAATAGATTTTAAAAATCCTGAAATTTACATGTAACCATGAAAGACCTGAAATAGCAGAAAGAATATAATAATGGGTTTTGTACCATCTTCCTTGAAAGTATATTACAAAACAATATAGAATTGGAGGCTGGAGTAATAGCTTAATTGGTAAAGTGCTCACCAGGCAAGCATGAGGACCTGAGTTTGATCTCCAGCACCCATGTAAAAAGCCAGATGTGATGGCAGGCACTTGTGATGCCAGCGCTGGGGAGGCAGACATGCAGAGTCCTCGAGCTCACTGTCCAGCCAGCCTAACTGAATCAGTGAGCCCGAGTCCCAGTGAAACCCTGTCTCAATGAAAACCAGGTGAGCAACTCCTGAGGAAAGGACCAAGGCTGACCCTGCGTATCCACCTGCATATCCCCCATATACATGAGCACACACACACACACACACACACCTACAACTGCACATATCCATGCACACGTGCATGATTCACACATGAACATGCACACACACTGCACACATGCACACAAAAAAGCATAGAATTAGCATAAAAATCAACCCATAGAGCCGTGGAAGGGAACAAAAAAAACAAAAATAAATAAATCTACACACAACCAACTAATTTTTTAAGGTTTTTATTTTTATATTATTACTATTGCTGCTGTTGTTGCTACTTATTTTTATGTTTTTTGTAATTGCATACATGAATACAATGTATTTATATCATCTCTATGCCCCCCTTCCCTTCCAACTTCTCCCAGACTCCCACTCACATCCTCCTCCCAACTTCATGTCTTCTTTTTTCCTTTATAATCCACTGGTTCTAATTATAATTAGTACTGTTCATATGTGCACAGGTGTAGGGCCATCCACTGGAGTGGAAGCAACCTGCCATGGGCCACACTGCTGAAGAAAACTGACTCTCCTTCAGGATCCAGCACCTGCCAAGAGCTCCTCTATGGGCGGGGCCTCAGAAGCCCCCCTCCATCTATGCTAGAATTAACCAACTGACTTTTTGAAAAAGTAGAACAGTTTGGAAAGTATCTTCAATAAATTGCACTGAGAGATCTGGATTAAATTAGGACCTTCTCTCAGATAGTATGTAAAAATTTACTCAAAATGTATTAAGGTCTTAAATGCAACTTAAAAGCATGAAGGGGCTGGAGAGATGGCTCAGCTGTTAAGAGCACTGACCCCTCTTGCAGAGGACCCAGGTTAGATTCCCAGCACCCACATGGCGGCTGTGAACTATCCTTAACTCCAGTTCCAGGGGAATCCAAACCCCTCTTCTGACCTCCTCAGCACTGCACAACATGGGTGCACTCACATACATGCAGGCAATACACTGATACACATAAAATAATAAATAAAATATTTTTTAAAAGAATGAAAGTACCAGAAGAAAACCTAAGGGAAATATTTTATGATCTTAGGATAATAACTCAGTACTAAGAAACAAATAACCTGATTTCAAAATGGGCAAATGTTTAGGAACAAACGTGTCACATGAAGACATTCAAATGGCCAAAAAAATTTATAGGAAATTTCTCACCATCCCCAAATATCAGAGAAATGCAAAAAAAAAAAAAAACATAAAAACTAGAAAATATCACCTCATTCATGTTAGAATGCCTAGAATCAAAAACATAAAGAATGTAGGGGAGGGTGTAGATAAAGGAAACTCTTGCATACAAAGGAATGTAAATTAATACAGCTAGTACAGAAAAGAGATAAGATGCCATTTAACTACCATATGATCCAGCAATTCCACTGTTGGGATAAAAATGTATTAATTCAATAGTGAACCTAAAAATTTTGTAGCCACTTTTGAAGGAGATGTATCTTTGCTCTGGAAATTGTTATTGAATATGTTAAAGCTGTAATTAAATGCTTCTTCTAATCATGTGTAATGGAAAATAAATAATAAATAAATAAACTAGTATGTTAAAGAAATATCTGTTTTCATGCTTATTACATTATTTACAAGAGCTTTTATATGAAATCAACTTGTCAAATGAATGGATAATAAAAATATACTGTGGAATATTACTCAGCCAGAAAAATTAAATCATCATTTGCCAAATTATGTATGAACTCTGCAGAGGACAATGTTAAATGAAATAAACAAGACTAAGAAAGACATTATGTGAGTGCAGTCAGCTATAAGATATAGAAAACTAATACAAGGAGAGAGTAGAATGGCAGTTACCAGATGTTTGGAGAGTTGGGGTCAGGGAGATATTGGTCAAAGAACACATACTCCAGCTATAGAAGGGGAATAATTCAAGAAGAATTTTGTAAAGCATGGTGACTACAGTTAATGATGACATGGCCTTAAAAAACTCTGAAATTAGATACTGCTTTCACAATAATGGTAAGCATTGTTAATTAGGTAGAGTCAACAATTCTACAATGTATGTATTCTTCAAAAGCATCACTTTATGCAATGGATACCATTTTATAGTCATTTTTAGATAAATAAATAAATTTGGAAAAAATAAGCTGTGTAAAATGGTAATACTGAAACTTTGTAGATGTCAAAAACACTAAATAAATGTTGAGGTTAACTTGTGTGATTTTTAACATTAAAGGCACTTATGGGTATTTCAAAGTTTTTATCTTTCCCTAAAACTACCGTTTTAAACAAGTCCATCCTCATGTTCCCTGCTGATGGTATAATGTTAGAAGACATGTGCTATAGACTTGCGAATGCCAGAAATATCTGTAAAGGTGACTATATATCTAAAAGGTACAGTTAGAAGACCTATGTTCATTCTGTTAGAACTTTGCTGTATGTTTAAAGAAAGAACATAGTTTAACTATTTAATGTATATTTTCACTGAATTTTTGTGTATTTCATACAATAGATCTTAATCATATTTAGACTCCTCCCCCATCTGTAACTCCCATAGCCCACCCACAGGATTTCCAGTATTCTGTCATATATGTTAAAGCCTATCGAGTCAAGTTTGTGTACCCAGATATCCCTCAGTGTGAGTCCATTCACTGGCTCCTGATCAGCCAATCTAGCATCACTCCCTTAAAGAATATCAACTGTCCCTCACCCAGCAGTGATCTGCTGTCAGTGGTTACTCAGCTAAGCCTGAGACTTCCTGGCCATTTCCACAACTCGATGCTAGCTTTTGTTTCATTGAGTTTGAATGGATCTTGTGAATGCTGTCACCATTGTTGTAAATTTATATGAGCAAGTTTCCAGAAGCCTGTAAGACTCTGTTTCCTTATGATCATGCATATCTGTATATTTAAAATAAAATATACTTCCAGTACACATTGGTTTATAAAAGATTAGACCCTGCTACTAAGCATTGGTTAATCTGTATATTAAGTCCTCTGGCATAAGCATTTAATCAGCAGACAGGATGATGACACTTCTCACTTCAAAACCCTATAATCACCATTATTTGGGGTCCTCAATAGTCTTAAACATGTAAAAGGTGCTAACACACACAAAAGTTTAAGAACTAGTTTCCCAGAAGTCAAATTAATAGGGAAAATTATTCTTTAAATAGTATGGGGCTGGAGAGATGGCTCAGCAGTTAAGAGTGCTGGCTGTTTTTGCAGAGGACCCAGGTTCAATTCCCAGCAACCACATGCCAACTAAAAACTGTCTGTAACTCCAGTTCCAGGGAATCCAACACCCTCTCCTGACCTCCTCAGGCATTGTACAACACAGGTGCACTTACACACATGCAGGCAATATACTCTTACACATAAAATAATAAATTAAATAAATAAATAAATAAATATTACTACGGGGGCTTGAGAGATGGCTCACTAGCTAAAAGCACTGGCTGCTCATGCAGAGGACCTCAGTTTGGTTGCCAGCACCTACATGGTGGCTAATAACTGTCCATACTCCAGTTCTAGGGGTTTCAACACTCTCTTCTAGTCTCTGTAGTCATTGCACACATGAGTACACTGACATATATGACAGTCACTGACCATCACTGCACACATGAGTGCACTCATACACATAAAATAAATAAATCCAAAAGATGTGATTATATATATTAGAAGTATTTTTGCAAATATCACACACATAATATAGAAGACAAGAGCCAGGCATGATGGC
Organism: Nannospalax galili; assembly: GCF_000622305.1. Classification (NCBI taxonomy): domain Eukaryota; kingdom Metazoa; phylum Chordata; class Mammalia; order Rodentia; family Spalacidae; genus Nannospalax; species Nannospalax galili. The sequence continues at coordinate 6,113,887 of NW_008360331.1, read as the reverse complement.
ACAACTTTAATTCCAGCTCTTGAAGGGCAGAAGCAGGCAGATCACTGTGAGATCAAGGCCAGCTTGTTCTACACAGCAAATTCCAGGACAGCTGGGGCTACATAGTGAGTCTCTGTCTCAAAAAAAAAAAAAAGAAGGAAAGAAAGAAAGCATAGTTGCAGTGAACTTTGAAATGTGAAACTTTCTACTCCCAGGAAACATGCTCATGTTATAGATGTAGTCTGGGTCACTTTTAGTTGTTTAGATAATAATCACATTGAAATAATAGGTGTATTGCACATTTGCCCACAAAAGAAAATCCTATCTTTTATTCTCTTGGTCCTTAGATAACTTAAAACTCAATATAAACTGAATTTCCATCAAAGAAAACAAACGACACACAATGTGAACATCTTCTCAAATATGATCCTTAAAAACATCATTTCTCTTCCCAACTATAAAGCAAGTTGACAACTACAAAAAGAAATTAATGTCTAATAAAAATGCTCTTGCTGGTAATTATTACATAAAAGCATTTGTTAACCTACAGAACATATGTGTAAGAGGGGATTTTATCCAGGCATTTACATATGCCTTAGTCCAATGTAAGACAGCATGTGAAAATCTGAATTTTTTTTTCTCAATCGTGTGTTAATGGAAATGTAGAAGGAATATAAAATAAAAGTTTTTTTGGCAAAAAAAAGTTTCTGCTAAATCCTTATTAGATTCTTTAGGTAAAAATATGTTCATTTAAAATGCTTAGCTGGTGTTAAAAACCAGAGGGAAATGTATTAGTTAAAAAGCCTACTGAAAATTTGCACATATAATATCTCTATATGTGTCTCTGTGTGTAGCTGAAGGCTCTATAAGAAGAAATAGTGCCAGACAAGAGAAATTTCCCTTCAAGCTATTGGCCAGAGTAGTCCAAGAGACTCCCAAAATTACACAGGCTATTGCCACAGTCCTTGATTGCTTCCCAGAACTTGAAGGTAAGATCCTATTGCTGACATACTTCAGACACAATATTTGGAGCAATGGAGCTGGAAATGACCTGGAAGCCATCTCCCTGAAAGTTAGCTCTCAGAGTTTGGGAGGACACTATGTAAGCTGCTAAGGGAGAACATCAATTGATGGTCCAACCAGTTTTAAGGCCTAATAACCACAACAATGACTGGCACAGAAAACTCTATTAGGGCAGTAGTGGCACTTTTATCTTGGGGGTAATCAACAGCTACCTAATTGGACCTAAAGCCCACTCAATGGGATGGAACTCATGTGTGGTACTGAAAACATAGCCAAATAAACATGGCTGGAGTGGTCAAAGATCTTAGAGAAAACTCTAAGGCTGTCACATTCCTAAACAAATGTAATTTCTTGTTATATGCTAAATATAGATCCTTATATTTACAGGCAAGTATCCCAGTCACCACTCATCAAAGAAGCTTCTTTTGCAACAGAGAATATTACAGAGTTCCACAAGTGGTCACACACAGAGAATAAGCATGTGTGAAATGTCCATTCCTAAGTGATACATCGACAATGGAACCTCTACACCTTAGATTCACTGAACATAGTGGAATGAAGTAGAGAGAATACTAATGCATCTCTCAGCTCTCATCAATGAAATGCCCTCATGCAATAGCGGGCAATGAACACAAAAGGCCACAAACGGTCAAAGTGTGGAGGATAAGAGTCTGCAGCATATGGGTCTTTGGACAGGATTCCTGTATTAAACTCCACCCCCACCCAGGGCTCAGGAACCATTGCAGGAGAGGGGGCTGATAGGTTGTAAGAGCCAGGGGAGGAAGTGCATGACCATATGGAAACAGAGTCTTACAGGCTCCTGGGCCTTGCTCACATGAACCTACAGCAATGCTGACAGCATGTACAAGACCCATGCAAACTCAAGCAGACAAAAACCCAGCATAGAACTGGGGAAATGGGCAGCAGGCCTCAATCTTAGCCAAAGAACTATTGGCAGCTGATTACTGCTGGGTGAGAGAGAATTGATCTTCTTTAAGAGAGTGACTCTAGACAGGCTGACTAGACCTCAGTTGATGAACTTACACTGAGGAACATCTGGGTACACTAACTTGACTTGATAGGCTTTAATATAAATGATAGAATGCATGAAATCCAGTGGAGGGTTGTGGGAGGGTGTGGATGGGGGAGTGGGTATAATGATGATTAAGATGTTTTGTATGATATATACAAAAATTCAATTAAAAATACACAAAAATTATTCATTTAAGATATTGTAAAGAAAATATAACTCTTTTGTGTTACTATTACTATTTAAGAGTTCTCATATTTCTCTCTGAAAATTACATGATAGAAAGTACACTAGTTATGCTTAAAGAAAATATTTATTCTTAGAATTTCCAAGTACTCTAGTTTTCCAGGACACTGGCTCCAAATTTCAAAATAAATAATGGTGGATTTGATGCACTATTTACAATATGATGTGAAGAGTAATCACTTCATAAGGTTTTTCCCTTAATTCAGAGTTCCACCTACACAGTGCACCAGTGTTCCTGAAAGTCAGTGAACAGAAGCTTCTCAGCAGGTTGGGAGTGCAATGGCAAGTGTGCTAGCGCCACCAGTGTTCTGTCACTGACACCCAGGATGTTATGAGGGGCAGGATTCATCTGCTCCTGCATGAGTGCTTGCCACAACTCACAGAACATCTTTTTTTTTTTTTTTTTTTTTTTTTTTTTTTGTCTTTTTGAGACAGGGTCTCCCTGTAGCCCCAGCTGCCCTGGAACTCACTATGTAGACCAGGCTAGCCTTTAACTCACAGCAATCTGCCTGCCTCTGCCTCCCAAGTGCTGTGATTAAAGGTCTGCACCACCACACCCTGCTTAGAACATCTTTTTAAAGATATAATTCAATGCTAAAATGCATATTTTAATACTGCAAGCATGATCCCCCATTTCTTTACATCAGATTCATTGCATGCACAGACATCCAAGCTGGTAATATCTTAAATTTGGAGTCAATGTCATGTTATAAGATATAATACTGTTTGAAGTGCCTTCAAAAGTACCATCGATAATAATCATACTTATTATATATTAGGTCTCTATAAAGTCAATATCATTAAAATAACATACTCTGAATACAAATTTACAGCTAACTCAGACCTATTTTACAATTTAAGTACAATCTAGCCTTTTTTGGATATCCACAAAAGTTATATGTTAAATAGGTATTTAAATTTCCCTTTTCTCCAAAATAATACTTTTGTATAAACTGTTTACAGTTGTGACTCTACACAGGAAGAAAGTTATGTGAACACATCATAATGTTCACCATTACTCAATGTTTTTCTCACATCAAAACAGGTATTGAGGACGTGTGTGTGGTAAGACGACTTTGCGTGTCCTCCAGGCCAGCCCAGAGGGCAGCGCTGGCAATAAAGACCCATCTGTTCACTCCTGGCAGTGAAAAGACTTCTAATGAAGACAGATGTGGGTCACCTGCACAGACAGGCTGCAGTGTTAATGATCCACCTAGCGGTCACTGCCTGCCTCTCCTGATGGATCACCTAGAAGGTTTAATTTGAAAAGATGAGCATTGCAGGTGCTCGCCAGTCTTACCAAGATGTGGCTACTTGCATCAAGTCTTAAAAATAATATTACAGCTTATTAAACCCAGTCTCTAAAATAACCTATCATTTTTGAGAAATCAATTCTTTCTTTCTCTACTGACTGACTCACGAGTCATGGACTCCACATTATGCTACAGCAACACTACCAGTCTGAAAGACAAGAGGTAGGAGCTATCTGTCATAAACTGTTTACTTATAGTTACATACAATTTTATTATCAGCATAAATTTCTCCAAAATGCTACTTGTAAAAATCATGAAATATGCCTATGTTCTTTAAAATAGTTATTTCATTCTGTTTGAAAAGAATGCTCACTTATAGAGTACAACTTATAAGATATTTATATATCTATAAAATATACAGATGATCATTGTATTTTTTAAAATTTGTTATGGATAAGAATTCAGGAATCATGGCTTATAAACTTATTTCTAGAATAAAATTCTTTTCACATTATACCTAAGCTCTTGATGAATAATATTTCTGAGACAGTTCTTAGAAAAATTAATACCTTTAAAATGTCAATATGTATTATCTAAACATGAAAATATATAACTGTTTAAAGATTATTTCTTTCATGTATGAATATTATGAGAAATATTGTTCAATGAGTAACAGCTTTAATTAAGTTTAGAGGAGCGTAATACTATATAAACTATATTGTAAATTTTATGTCTGTACAGAGACTTAAGACAATTGTAGCTGCTTCAGTCACTAAGGGTTATCTGTTCTGAGAGCAAATGGGCTTACCAAAGCCACGGTTCCTGAATTTAACTGAGATTATCTGACAATCCACGTTGGTCACAATTCATCTGAACATAATATAATCAATATACATTACCTGTGTACACAATATACATTACCTGTGTACACAATATAATCTATATCTTTAGAGTTATTTATCCCTCACTCTCCCTCCGTACTACCCTCACCCCTCCAGTTAAGTTCTTACCATTCTTTCCCTTTTCCCCTTTATTACCTGTGTCCTACTTTCTACCTTTCTAGAGCTCCTTCTCTGTCCCTTCCACAATGGTCCTTCCCTATTTTCCTGGCTTCTATAGTTATTCCAAGTTATACACTAAAATCTAAATAATCAGAACTTGTCCCTCCTACCCCCACAACCCTGTCCCACTTCTAGCCCTGCGCCCAGGCCCACTCCTACTTTTCAGTCTCAGATTTCTGGACTAACTTCCTAACCCAGACTAGCTTAATCCTCTAGCATAATTTGTTAGACCTGCCACAGGCTGTCCCCACCCCCATCTCTCCCCTGACCTCCTGATATGCCAGACACAGACCCCCTCCTCCCTCATTTGTGGATCTTAGCACTAATCCCTTATATGTGAGTATATATCCTGATGTAACAGCAGGAGCCAGGAAAATAGAAAGGAAGCACAGAGATAAAGGAAAAGAAAAAGGCTGTGAGAGAGGGACAGTAGGAAACAGATGTTACCAGGGAGGAAATGGGGGTATTCAACTGGGAAAGGAGGAGGAAAGGAAATACAAGGAAACATGGGTAAAGGGGAAGAAGGAACTCAAGAGATGGGGGATATGAGAGACACGTATTATCAAGAGGACAGTGGGGAAATGGGGGCACTTAAACTGGGGAGGGAGGAGGGTAGTTAGGGAGAGAGAGAGAGAGAGAGATGAATAAGCCTTAGGTAGTGTAAAAAGCCAGAGGGAGGGGCTAGAGAGATGGCTCAGCAGTTAAGAGCACTGGCTGCTCTTGCAGAGGACCCAGCTACAATTCCCAGCACCCACATGGCAGATAACAATGGTCCCTAATTCCAGTTCCAGTAGAGCCAACATCCTCTTCTGACCTCCACAGGCACTGCACGACACCAGTGCACCAACTTATATGCAGACAGTACACTCATACACACAGAATAAAAATAAATAAAATATTCTTTAAAAAATTTTAAAGCCAGAGGGAAATGTATTGACTCAAAAACCCCGTGAAAAATACACATACAATATCAAAACATGAGTGCATGTGTATATCCAAAGCTATGTAACAAGGAACATAGTGTCAGACAGGAGAAACCTCCCTTCAAGTTGTTGGTCAGGATAGTCCAAGAGACTCCCAAAATAACACAGGCTATTGCCACAGTCCTTGGTTACCTCCCAGAACCTGAAGGTAAAACCCTATTGCTGAAGACAGGGCATTCTTCAGACACAGGACTTGGAGCAACGGAACTGGAACTGACCTGGAACCTCCTCCCTGAAGACTAGCTCTCACAGTTCTGGAGGATGCTATGCAAGCTACTAAGGGAGATAACCAATCAATGGTCAAACCCAAATCTCAAGCCTAATAACCATAATGACTGACACAGCAAACAATTAGAATACTAATATATTCCTCAACTCTCACCAGTGAAGCTTCCTTATACAACAGGGTGTGATGCACACAGGAGGCCACAACTGTCTAAGTTTTAGAGAATAAGAGACTTCATAATGCATATCCCTGGAAAGGACTCCTATATTAAACCTCACCCACTCATGGCTCAGGGACCATTGCAGAAGAAGGGATGGGAAGATTGTAAGATCCAGGGTTGGTGCGTGAACATAAGGAAACAGAGGCTTTCAGGCCACTGGGAACTTGCTCATATCAAATTTTAACAATGGTGACAGCATGCACAAACCCATGCCAACTCAGGGGAAAATCCAGCATAGAACAAGGGAAACAGGCAGCAGGCCCAAACCCTAGCCTAGGAACTATTGGCAACTGATTACTGCTGGGTGAGGGAGAGTAGATCTTCCTTAAGAGAGAGACTCTAAATAGGCTGACTAAACTTCAGTGGATGAGCTTGCACCAAAGGACATCTGGGTACAAATGCTTGAGCAGAAAGGACTTAACAAATGTGGCAGAATGCATGAAATCTGGTAGGGGGAGGTTTTGGGGGTGCAAAGATGGGGGAGGGGGTCTAAATTTGATTAAGATCAATTATATAATATGCACAAAAACTCAATAAAATATTTTAAGATAAATTTTCAGAACTAAGATAAATATTCAGAACTAAGATCCACAAATAAGACAGAATATAGGGTATTTGTTTTTATGGGTGTGGGTTACCTTACTCAGTATAATATTTCTCAGTTCCATCCATTTACCTGCAAATTTCATCATTCCATTTTTATTTATAGCTGAATAAAATTCCATTGTGTATTACTTCCTCATTTTCATTATCCATTCATCAGTTGATGGGCATCTATGCACCTTCCATTTCCCAGTGGCAACAAATATTGTCAAGCAAGTGCTTCTGTAATAGGATAAGTCCTTTGGATATATGCCAGGCAATAGTATAGCTAGGTCATATGATAGATATATTTACTCCCTTTTGAGGAATCTTGACACTGATTTGCATAATGTTTATACCAATTTGCAGTCCTTCTAGCAGTGAATGATGGTTCACCTTTTCCAGTATCCTCACCAGTATTTGTTGTCCATTGTATTGCTAAAGATGTTGAACATATTTTTATATATTTCTTAGTAATTTTTATTTCTTCTTTTTAAAACTGTTCAGATCTGTAACCCATTTTTGGGTTGTTTTCTTTATTATTGTTTTGTTTTTTAAGTCATTTGTATATTCTGGATATTAATCTCCTATCAGTTGTAGAGCTGGCAAAGATTCACACTCTGTGGACTTCCTCCTCACTCAATTGATTGTCTGCTTTGCTATACAGAACCTTTTTAGTTTAATGAGGTCCCATTTGTCAACTGCTGGCCTTTATTCCTGAGCATATGAAGTCCTACTCAGAAAGTCCTTTCCTGTGCCTATGTATTGTAGGGTACTGCTTACATTTTCTTCTAGAAGTTTCAAACTTTGATCTATTTGGAGTTTATTTTTGTACAAGGGTCTAATTCTATCCTTCTACATGTGGACATCCAGTTTTCATAGCACGATTTGTTGAAGGTGGCTTTCTTTCCTCCAGTATGTATTTTTTATATCTTTGTCAAATATCAGATGGATGTAATTACATGTGCTTAAGTTTGAGTCTTCTGTTCCAATGATCTATATGTCTGTATTGTGCCAGTACCATGCTGGTTTTATTACCATGGCTCTGTCAGGATTGCTTTGGCTATCCAGGCTCTTTTTGCTTCCATTGCTTTGCTTCCATTTGCTCACATTGCCTCTGCAATTCCTGTAGGAATGGATGTTTTTTCTATGTTTGTGAAGACTATCATGGGAATTTTTACTGGGATTCCATTGAATTTATAAATTGCATTTTGTAGAATGGTCAAGGGCCAGTGCAGGGTCACTGAGAGACAGAGCCTGTGTGCAACTCCCAGAGTGGAGGTTTGCAGGGCAAGGGCCTAAGGCAACTCACCCAGAAAACATGGAGGTGCAGCTCCAGGCTGCTCCTGCAGGCCCTGGGACAGTCTGTTGATGCATTATCTTAAATGAAGTGTCTTCATAAGCAACACTGCATTTCTTTTTCAATCTTGTAAAGAAATAATTATCATAACTTCTATTTTATAATAAAAACTAAATTAAAATAAATTATTTTTCAACATCCACACTTAATAAACAAAATTTCTCATTCATAGTTTCTAATTTATATAACCACCTACCTATTCTTCAAAGCTGAAAGTGAGGTCTAACTGATTCACACCATAACTGTGCTTCTTTTTTTACAGCAAAGCTTTATTTACCTAATGGCCATTTATTTAGCTAGCCTGGAATGTGAAACAGTGTAAATGCCAGACAAGGAAAAAAAGATATTTCTAAGTAAGTATAAGAAGTATCTCACAGGCAACAAAATTAAGGCTTTATATTATTCTTATAGAAAATATCTGCGATCTTCTTTCCAACCTTATTTGCTTACATCATGTCTCCAAATACAATAATGTTTTAATGGTCATGTTCTATATAATCTATGCATATATATGTGGGAGATATATATTTGGTATCTACTAAAAATTAGAAATTTAATGGCAGCTTAAGTGTGCAATCTAATAGGGAGACAAAGTCATGACTATGAGGCAGATGAGGGTGATCTATCTTGCATGGGTGCTGGGCAGCTGTTAAGCATTGCTTAACACTGTCAAACACTGTTGGGTCTAGCATTGCTGGTTGCCCACTCTTCTGTAAATAAACCCCTACCCTATGCTCTGTTAAAATAAATAAATAAATAAAATATTAAAAATATATTGCTAATGATAAGCTCTAATTGTAAGCAATTCTTTTGTTTTTTATAATATGTATAAACAAGAAAAGATGTTAGAGATAGGGTAATTTGACTCCCTGACAGCTGTTGTTCCCCTTCCTGGTACCCTGGATGTCCTAGTAAAGATTGTCAGTAAAGCCAACAGCCAGACTGCACTTTTAGCAGATGCTGGCAGGTTTGAACATCCCACAGAAACCTTTAAGGAACCTACAAGACAATTTTGGCCACCTGCTTCCAAAACCCAATTCCAATTCCTAGAGCAATGCTGCCAACTAGGACTGCTTCAAATAGCCTTTACAAGATTTCCCCTACAAGCATTTTCACACCTAGAAGATGGTAAATATCTCCCAATTACTCAGTGAAGAGAGTGAGATATGCTATGTCACAGGTAAGCCAGAAACAGGGATGCATGGATAGAAGGCTGTCAACAAGGGAGGCCCATTACAAGTAATAAATTGGGTTATAAACATTAGAAAGTAGAATAGTGTGCTTGTGCTTTTGAAAAATATAAGTGAAGTACAGGTCCAATGGAATGACGTATGCAGTCTAGCCTTTGAGATATTGTTCCCATTTCCAAAATGCACAACTAGCAGTATTAAAATGGGCCTCATCGTGTTTGCACTAACTCATGGCCTCGTTCTGACACTGCCAAAGTCACCTCTTACTATGTTTACACATTAATCATTGATCCTCCTAGTTACTAAACCACTTCCTCTCTTTCCTTCTTTTAACCTAACTTCACTCTTCAGAACCAAAATTTGTTTTCTAGCTTTGGGCTTTTCCCTCCCTCCCTCCCTTCCATACCCATTCTATCCTTCCACATTTCTCAAAGCTTCTGCCCCCTGCCACATTCCCCCAGCTCTAAGAGTATCACCAAATAAATGACTGCAAAGTTTTCAGATCAATGAGTCAACTCAAGTAAATGGTATTCTATGAGAATCACAATACTCTGGAAGCTGAAACAGGATACTGACATATAGTATATTAAAAGCTAGAGGCACTTTTAAAAAGAAACTACTGTATTGATCCAAGTCTAAGTCTCTTTGTGATACATTCATTATATGTGGGATCATTTTAAATACTAGTGGGTATTGACCTCTTCCTCCTTCTGATGAGACAGCTTCTTCAGAGGCTGGATAGATGGCTCACAGGTTAAGAGCACTGGCTACTCTTCCAGAGGGCCAGGATTCAGTTCCCAGCATCCACATGGCAGCTAACAATTGTAACTCCAGTTTCAGAGGATCGGAAGCATTCTTCTGTCTTCCATGGTCATTGTATGCATGTGGTACACTTATAACATTCAAGCAAAACATTCATACATATAAAAATAAATAATCTTAAAATAGCTTCTTCGTGTGACATTTGTCATTCTGGGTCTGGGTTACCTAACTCAGGATGACTATTTCAGTTCCATCCATTTACCAGCTAATTTCATAATTTAATTTTTTAAGAGTTGAAAAATATTCTATTGTGTGTATGTACCACACCTTCATTATCCATTTATCTGTTGAATCTAGATTGTTTCCAATTTCTGGTTATTATGAAAAGGACAGCAATAAACATGGATGAACGGGTATTTCTGCAGCAGGGTATAGAGTCTTTGGGTTATATGCTAAGAGTGGTATGGCTGGATCATATAGTAAAGGCAGTGATATGGAGGGGCAAAGGGGAATAATGGAGTAGGAACAGTTAAATGGGATGGGGAGTGGAAGGGCAAAGGAGGGAGTATGGCAATGAATAACTAACACTAAAGGCATTTAGAAAAAGCCATCTGGAAACCAAACACTATAGAAGCTACTTAAAGTATATCCACCTACATCATAAAAAGAGATTTTAAAAAAAATTAATAACAGACAGACAACACTCCTACTAGACAGTATGGTCAAGCAAAGTAAAAGCCAAATGCCAGGAATGAACACCCTCTTTTGAAGCTGTTGATAAGGGATCCCGTAGACCCTCAAACAATACTGGACTTTGGTCCTGCTCTTACTCATACACCAGAACTTCACAGTAAGACTCCATTGCTGAATATACCACATACATGAGTTGTAGAACAAACAAGGAGAAATCAAGCTGGTGCTGACTTCAAAGCCTCTTCTTTACTAGCTAGATTTCACAGTGTTGAAAGGTGTTATACATGCTGTCAGAAGAGAAAAATAATCACCAGTCTTATTCAGCTGTGAATCCTGAGAGCTACAACAACAACTAGCCTGGCAAGATATGCCCACCAGTGCAATAGTGTCAAGAATATTATGGGAGTAACCATTCACTTTCTAATTAAATTTAAGGTCTGCTTCTTAAGATGAGTCCATACCTGACAGTGATATCAGGCCTAGGAACTAAACATGTCAAAGACCCTAGGGGGGGAACCTAATACTAGTATTTTGCTAAATTGATATAGTATTAAATTGACTCACCATGACTTGTTATACCCATAGATTAATGCATTTTTCAACTCTCACTAGAGAATTTTCCTTTTTTTTCACAGTTCAGGTTCATTTGATGTTTTAGTTGGCATGACACTTGGTAGCTGGTTGCATTATCCAAATGCAGATTTCACTTTTTTCATTTTATTGCAATGTACACCGATACATCAATAATACACAAGATCCTTTAGAACAGTTATACACAAGAACAAGACATGCTATAATGGATTTATACACTGGATCCCAGGATGTGACTAACTGGAAAAAAATCAACTAAGCATGTTTAGTGAAGTTAGATAACACACAGTAAAACATCCAGTTTGAAGGGAACTGGAGCTTGTACAAAATTGGCAGTGGTGTCTCAGATGGTAGAACCCTTTCACACTAACCAAGTAGTGTGAAACTAGTTTACAACTACACAAGTACCATTTAGCATCAGAATATAGCTGGGGGGGCTTCTAACTTTAGGAAATCAATGTTTTCCTACACCTTCTTAATACAACTGCATTAATCACCGCTCAGATGAAAAGGAAAACGTACAATCGCTAGCAGAAAGCTTGCTGTAGCCTAGACCGAGGCTCTGACACCAGGAGACTTTAAAACTGCAGCTCTTTCTGGATTCCCCAGAGTGTATCTGCACTCTTCTTCAGGTGGGCCTCCTCTTCTGGGGTCAGAGTCATCTTCGCAACATCTGAGATCCCATTCGGTCTCAGGATGCAGGGCACACTGAGGTAGGCGAGGCCCTCAGTCATGGTGGAAATTGGATGCACCCGCCTGGTTCTTCATTATGCTCTCTGTAAGATCTGCCACAGAGTCCTATGGCTCAGGATGCATAACCCTTCAGGTTGATCACTTCATAGGCACTGTCAACCACCTGTTTGTGAATTTCCTTTCACTGCTTCCTATCTGCATAAGTGCCCAATTCTGGCTGAATCCAGATTGCAGCCACTTCTAATAACTCTCGGTTTTGGGGAAAGCCACTTGTCTTCCAAGCCACATAGGTCAAGATATCCACTAGATTTGAAATAAGCAACTTGCAGTTTGGACTGTACTTCACAATATTAGCGATGATGAACTTGAAGGTGTTAACGTTACACTGGACCAAACTGAGATGACTCCGCCTCCTGCTGCCACCCCCAGCTGTGATGATGAGCAGCTTGGAGTTAGCAGTCACACTCTAGTCTTTGCCAGAGATGGTTTTTGGTGTTTTAAGGAAAAGGTTGATATGCTGAAGATCCATCATCTCTCCCTTCAGTTTGTACTCCGTGACATCAACAAGAGCAAGTTCATCTACCAAGTTCTTCACTAAGATACTGATGGCACCGGCCATGTCAACTGCACCAACCCCAACAACTGTAATCTTGTTCTGGGGGGCTTATTCTTCCTTAAGAATATTCATGATCAGCTGATCCTTGAGGCTTGTCATCCTGGACCTGGAACCAAAAAGGACCAGGTGTGAACGATGGGCGCTATCTGGGTGGCAGCAGTTGGTCTGGACTCTGAGGCAGTGGCTCCAGCACTCTAGAGAAATTTCTTTATGCAGCAGATAATGATAAACACAGAGACCACAACTGGCCAACATGCAAAGAGTAAGAGATTGAGGAGTGCATATCCCTGAATAGAGGACCTATATCAAACTTCTGCCTCCCAAGGCTTAGGGATTATTGGGAAAGAGGAGGCAAAAAGATTGCAAGAACCAGAGGTGGTGGATGATCACAAGGAAACAGAGTTTTCCAGACAGCTGGTCAGTTACTCATATGAACTCACAGCAATGGTGACAGCGTGTACAAGTTACATGTAAGCTCAAATCAGACAAAAATCCCAACATAGATATAGGGAAGTAGGTAAGAAACTCCAACCCTAGCTGAGGATCTAGGATCAACCAATGGCTGCTGGGAGAGGGATAGTCAGTCTCATTTAAGGGCAAGACTTTTGATAGGTTGGCCAGGCTCCAGTGGATGAACCCACACCAAAGAGCATTTGGGAACATAAATTTGACTCTATAGGCCTTACACACACACACATACACACACACACACACACACACACACACACACAGATATAGATATGTATGAAATTGGGTGGTAGTAGTAAGAAAGAAGTAAGGGGGAAGGTATCTAAATATGATCAAAATATATTGCATCAAGTTCAAAAAATTCAATTGAAAATTAAGAAAAAAATAGCAGCTTCTTCAAAACTAGAAGAGAGTTCCTCTTTCTTTTCCACTACAAAGCATTCATCCATTAACTTCCTTCTGTGCATCAGACAAGGTGAGGCGAGAAGTATAAAGTAATGGGATAATCTTGTGAATCACGTCTTTTTTCAAAATTTAGAAAACTTATGAAATCTGAATGAGGGTCATCATTCGAGAATGCCAGAACAAAGCAACAAAATAACCATGATAATTCCTTGACACCTTTGATTCAGTTCTGTGAGATTTACTATTCTGGCATCAAATTTAATTAGAAGCTGAACATGTGATTCCACAGTTTTTTTCTAAGGACACAACTTATATTCCTGAATCAAGATTCCCTGAGTCTCAGTCAGCCAAACCAGATGTCCAGAAATCAACACTTCCAATCACTGAACAAATATTTCAGTCTTCAGAACAGCTACTATTCTGCAAACCCCTCCAATACATAACACTAAAATGAGAGGCTGAGATCAAAACTTGATCTTTATAGACTCAGTACAGGAAGCAAAAAGACATTATCCATTAATTCAGTCCAAGGTTCAATAAGCAGATTCATGGCAAATAGTTTAGCTCAATAGAGGTAACAATGGGGGGTTAAGTGCAGTAAGTGCTAAAAGGCCATTACCAGGAGACATAATCAGGCATTAGGAACCATACTATCAAGCAAGAGAAAGGGAGATCATGAGCAGAATGCAAAGGCAGTTCTGTATACTTCCAACTCATCAATGAAGCCACTGGAACCCAACGCAAACCCCCTGTGCCCAGAGGCTTTCCTAAAGGCCCATATCCAAGGTGATTCTAGATGCTATAAATTTGACAACTAACACTCACTAGCAGTGTGGGTTCTAAAGGTAGGTAGATTGTCTAGGTTGATTGTGTCCTCAAATAACTGTCAGAAGCAAAACACGGCATAAATGAAATGCTAAGTTTTGAGCAGGGAGATTTAGTAGAGGAGGAAGATGTACAACAACTGCAGTAACGTCTGTACCTTATCCAGAACCAATAGTAGTATCATCAGGACAAAAGCTAATCTAAGACTACAAACCACACTGTAGGTCTGCCCAGTATTTATGCAGGTGTATGCTTTTTCTGGCATGCATCCACAGATTAGTTATGGAAGTTTCTATTTCTATATTTATTTTGTTTGAGAAGTTTAGCAACTTATTATTCAAATATCCATATCCAAACAGTGATTGTGGATAGTAACAACCCAAATTTGACTATAATTTTTAAGATCTGCAACTTATCAAAAGATATAAAACCCAAATGGAGACAATAGTGGATACTTGAGACTCTCTGCATTGTTATTGAAATAACTTACTCAGTGAACAAAATAATTACTTGAACTAAATTAGAAATGCACACGTGGACACCTCTGCATTTCCATGCCTCTCATCCCATCTCTCCATTCATGGAGCAAGTATATGTGCAGAACTCTGTCCATGGCCAGATTGCTTGTAGGAGAGAAATAGTGGGCATAATGTGAGTATCAAAAGGGTTAAAAAAGAAAGCCTAAAATATTTTCACATACATGTGTGAAATCTTGAATGATACAATTGTTTTGCTAGAAAAAGCTTATTTGTACATTCATCTATAAACTGCTTATATACTGCTTCAGTATGGAAGATATTTTTTATAATTTTTATTGAATTTTTGAGAATTTTGTACAATATAATTTGATCATATTTAGACCCCCCTCCCTTCTCTGAACCCCTCTTATAGTTACCCCCCACCTGATTTCATTTACTCCGTCACCTATATTAAGGCCTATCGATCCAAGTTTGCATCTTACTTTTAACATAAATAATTTTCCCTAAAAACTGTCCTTGTTGGTCCATGTTGGCCCACATTATTCAATGTCCCTAAGCTTTACTTACTTTTGGAGAAGTAAATGTATCAGGCTTTTCATGCTCACTATTGAATAGCAATCTGGCATGAGTGTTTTGGGCAGACACCCTGTCAACAGGAACAGAAACTGAGGAGTGGGATCACAGGAGCATCTCCTTTCTGTGCCTCTTTCAGTGCCTCCTTTCTGTGATCCTCCCCTGATAACTCCTCACCATCAGACAGCTCTGTTCCTGGATCACACAGGGTGCTTCCTCATTGAGGCCTGGGAGTCATCCTCAGGGCAATCAGCAAGGGGCAGTCAAGGGCACAGAGAAGAGTGGGGATCACCTGAAGGGTGAGAACAGCCTGACTCCACGGGTGGTAGATCTCCATCTTTTGCTTTAAGTGCATCATCAGCCTTTCAAGGGAATTCACGGCACTGAGAACATCTCCAGAGTTTCAGATAGGAATACTGCACTTCTACCTCTGATATTTGCAATTTAGAATTTTGGCTTCTAAGTAGAAAAGGCAACAGTCTGAAGGGACATCTCTTAGCACCTAAGCCAGAATTTCTATAAACAATAAGGTTAAAGGCCTCTAAAATTTTGCTTGATCTATTGACATTAAAAGTACATTTCTATAAATGGGAGATTTATACCAATAATTCAGGGAAGGACTAATTCTGGTATTTTTGAATATTCATTTCATAGTGAATTCTAGTGGTCAGTGGTACATCTCAATGACAGACTACTTGCTGGCATGTGCAAGGCCCTGGGTGCATTCTTTATCACCACCAAGAAATGAATTCTAAATTTATCAAAGTGAATTCTAAAATTAACTTTTCAGTAGGATTGAAATTCACAGGTTTGCTAGTCATTTCTTTTCAGATTTTCAGTGCTTTAAAACATTATGGTGGTATCTCAAAGTAGTTTTAATTTGCATTTCTCTAGTGACTAGAGATATTGAACACTTTTTTTAAAACAGTTCTTGGTCATTTGTGATTTTTTTTCTGGAAACTGTCTGTTCAATTCATTAGCTCATTTATTGATTAGTAATTTTACCTCTTTGGAATTTAATTTTTGCAGTTCCTTACATATTCTTCTGCTGGCCCCTTGTCTGATATATAGCTGATAAAGAGTTTCTCCCATTCTGTGAGTTGTCTGTGTGCTCTGCTGATAGTTTCCTTTGCTGTACAGAAACTTTTAAATTCCATATTTCATTAATTGAGGTGAGAAAATCCATCCTAATTGTGAGCAGGACCGTTCCCTAGCTGCAGTCTTGGACTGTGTAAATGGAGAAAGCAAGCTCAGCAGGGATGCATGTGTTCATGTCTTTGCTTCTTGACTGCAACACTGTGATGGCCTCCCTCAAGCTCCAGGTGCGGGTACTCACCATGGTGGACTGTAACCTGGAACTATGAGCCAAGGTAAACCCTTTCTCCCTTAAGTCACTTTAGTCAGAGTATGATATCACAGAAACAGGAAATGAAACTAAGGTAGATGCTGTACTATTTTGTTGTTTACATAAAACACCATATTTTTTGAAAGCTAAAAAGTAATATTTGATATAGAACAGTATCATTATTGACTGCACACATATATCCTAGCGAACTAAATATTTTTGAAAAATCAGTGTTTTAAATGCTTTGGAGGAATTGCTACAACATATAGATGTAGAAGAAATTATTCTGTATTTTTTGTTTGTTTGGGGGAGTTGGTTTTTAGATGTTTTATTTTGATTTTGAGACAGGGTCTCGCTGTGTATACAGGCTGGCCTGAAATTCACTATGTCGACCAAGCTGGCCTCAAACTCACAGAGATGCCCCTGCCTCTGCCTCCCAAATGCTGGGGTTAAAAGAGTGTGCACCATGCCCAGTTTTGAAAAATTATTTGAGAATTTGGTCTTGGATTTAGTGGAAGCTATATATAATCATTTTCTTAGTTAAAATACTTAATACAGGCTCCTACTACCTAAAAATTTGCTATTCAACATTTTAGAAAGGGATTAGATTTTAAAAATCAAGGGCCTATGTAAAAAGAACAACCATCAGGAAAAAAACAATCCAAAAACATATCTTCCTGTTTAAGAATGATTAATATAATTTAGGTGGAATTTGGGTATCACCAGCTTGTATTAAAGCCAATCCCATTAACCATGCAAGTTAGCCTGCTAGCTACACATGGCTTTTCTTTTTAAATTTCTGCTCAAAATGCCTTCATTTACTCTTTCAAGCTAGTCAATATTTCCTTCAAAATACAGTTCAATATAAGGCCAGGCATGGTAATGCACTCTTTCAGTCCCAGTACTCCAGAGACAGAGGCAGGCAGATATCTATCTGTAAGATTGAGTTCAGTCTGGTCTATATAGTGAGTTCCAGGCCAGCTGGGGATACAGGGTATCCCTGCCTCAAAAGAAAAAAAAAAAAAAAAAGACAAAAAGCTCAATATAATTGTATTCCTTCATAAAATAATCCTTCAAATCTACTACATGTTAGGAATTTTACATCAATAAGCCACAATCCATGTCCAAAAGGATAGCAAGAAGCAAACAATGCTAAATCGGCATCACAATGCCATGATTGAGGTGTTCACAGACACAAGAGCTGAGTCTCAACAGATGAGGAGAGACAGACTGGCTTTACGTGAGGGATGAGGGAAAGGAATACTGAATTTAGAAAACTGAGATCATCCAATATGGCTAAAGTCTAGGAATACATACAGAAGTGTGAGACACAGTAGCAAAGGTAACATCCCATGAATGATAGCTTTGTATGGCACAATACGTATTTTAACTAGACCTTTATTCAGAATATTCCTACATCTCTCACGTGCTATTTTTGACCCTTGTAGGTTTGTGTCATTCATTTATTCATTCAGAAAATACTGGCAGAAATCCTGTCTGCAGGCCACTGCTGCCACCTGCACCATCAACACAGCCATCACAAGTGCTTTACACTAAAATTCTGCAAGTTCCTAGAATAATTTTCATTTCTCATTCTTATTGGCCAACCAAGGGTATTGACAAATTTCTTAAAATTCAGTTTTCTTCTGGCCTCTGCGAGTCCATGCCTTCCTCACTCTAATCCTACTATTTTTTTAAGACGTCTTCAATTCTTTCTCAGTTTTTCTGTCCTCCACCTATCAGCCAATGCTACAAATATCCAACTCAGTCTCCATCCCCTGAGGGTATAATGCAATATAAAGAGTGAATCCTAAATCTTGTCCTATTTACAACTTCCTTCCTTCCTGACATTTCTGTACAACAAGTATGTGTACACACACACACACACACGGGGTGCTTTCTCATGCTGTTTGCCCAACTCGCTACACCACCACTCACCCTGCATTCAAAGTGAGCCATCTAAGAGCCATCCTCAGTATTTCCTCCTCACTCTTCCTCGCACATCAAATTAATCACTAGATAAAAATCAATGCTAACAACTATATCCTTTTTGTCATTTTTTGAGACAGGGTCTGCCTGTAGCCCCAGTTGGCCTACTCACTATGTAGACCAGGCTGGCCTCAATCTCAGAGATCTGCCTGCCTCTGCCTCCAGCGTGCTAGAGTTAAAGGTGTGCACCACCATGTCTGGTTACAACTATATCCTCTGCCCTTGTTTGCAGTCTTGTTTCACTATTTTAACATTCACTAAGTGAGCCACCAGCTTTTTGCTCTTCTATTTCCCCAGATCCCATCCATTAGACTCATAGCTGACTGTTCTCTCTTTCTAAAATTGAAAATCTGATCATGAATCAATCATCTGTTTAAAATATTTACTTGATTCATCATCATCTGCAAATAAAAATCAAAGCTGTTTTCTCATGCTTTCGTGGATTTACATACCTTATTGTCTGGAATGCTCCAGCTCAGTTGATGAATATTTACTCATCCTTCAAAAACCAACTCAGGTGCACTTGAGAATTCTTTCTTGATTTTTCTCTTTCCCATGTAGGATCAGTGCGCTCCTGCTCTGGAGTCCCACTGCAGTCTATTTGAATTTAACTTAATTTTTTACACACTTGTGTCTTCTATTAAATATGAAGAGATTCCTTGATTCAAACATTTTGCCCTATTCATCACTTTTTTTGCCCACAGCTTGAGTAAGTGTTCAATAAACTCTTTATTAAATTAGAAATAACAACTATCACTTACTAAACATTAACAAGCATCAAATATTAGGCTATATGTGTGAATGTGGGGGGGGTAATCACATCTAATTAAATCCACATAACAATCTTTTTGTAGATATTTTTCAAATTTTAAAGGTCTTCTGGAAGGAAGAATACTGAAACTTTGAATGACAAAAGTAATACACCCCACGTCACAGAGCTAGTATTCTTAGAAAAAGAAATGGAATGCTATATGATTCTAAAATCTGAACCCTTCACCACTAAACTATGATTATATTTTAAAAAGTTCATTTTATATAGTTCTTAACACTTTACCACATAATTATGATTCCATGTGTAAAGTTCCCTGATGATAGTGTGACTTATTCTATAATTATACTTGAAGCTATCAAGTGTTTGTCCAAAGAATACTGAAACTTTTTAAAGCAAAAACCTAAATATTTGCATATCTTTACTCTTTTCTCACATAATTTTTCCATTTTTTTAATGATTCAGACTTTTAACCTCTCCTCTTAAAAGCTTTTTTTGTCCTCTTTGAAATTCAGAACTGGAAAATTAGAAATTTTTCTCTTAGAAAAGCAGCACTTACACTTTGAGTGCAGTTAATTCTAACATAAACAACTAATTTGTAATTGGGAGAAAATACATTAATTTTGCACAACTCTTCCTAAATCTTTGTTTATGTCAAAGCCAAGATCTTTTGAGCACACCACCATATATTACCAACTGCAATAAAGTTCCAAATACCAGTAACAAAGCCAAGCAATTGGGTTATTTAATGAATAGTAAAGACTGACAATAATTAGCAAAAAAAGTAAAATTTTTACATCATAAGCAATGGAACAGGGTTGGGAATGTAGCTCCTTTGGTAGAGTGCTCTCCTAGCATGTGTGAAGGACTGGGTTCAATCCTAGCACCACAAACACTGGGGGTGTGAGTGCATTTCCACAATCACAGACTCAGGAGACAGAAGCAGGAGGATCAGAAGTTCATGCCAGTCTTTGCTACACAGCAAGCTTGAGGCCAGTGTGGGCTACATGAGATTCATGTCAAAAGAAATGATAGTAATGATAATAATATATCATGATGATGTTGGAACAATCTATCAATAAGAGAAAACAAAAAGATATCAAAAAAGGTTACAAACTTTTTCCACCTTTCATGTCCGTATAACTAAGCCGTTTAAGAAGAGCTTTCTGTCTTTTATGTCCTATAACTAAGCTCTTCTTAAACATAATTTTAATTGTTTGAAACTACAACTTTCTACTTAAGAAGCACTTAATACACTATTTTTAGGTAACCTTATACTACTCCAAAGAAAACCCTGCTATATAAATGACACCTTAGAATATAACTTTTAAGGTCCTAACAAATTTGGTGGATTTATATAGATAAGTGAATAGAAATAACTTGCAACAGAAATTTAAATAAAACTATAAAATATATCTAGACTATTTCCATAGGACAAAATTTCTAAAGGAATTAAAATTTGGAACTAATATTAATGAATACAAGGCAAACTCTCATATCTTGCTACGTAATTTTTTAAGCATTTGTTTTAATGATGAGAAATGAATGTCAGGAAAGAGCTAAAGTGTTGGCGCCACCTAGTGAGATTTCACTCAGATTTTTTTCTTAAAATGATAGATACAGACAATAAAGCAACTGATTCAGTGTAAACAAATCAAAAAAGAAAAAGAAAAAAAAGCTTGATAGAAACAATTGATAAATGACTTCCATAGCAGCAAGATTTCTTAACGATTTCAGTACTATTAAAGAAGATTCTAAAATTAATTTTCATTGTCAAAGGGAAGACAAACTGCTGAAAAAAAGTATCCAAACTGCATAAGGTTAACATTGTTTCTGTAACAAAGGTTCTCAATTTACCCTCATGTATATTCAAATATTTATTCAAACATGAGTTTGGATATAACAGAATTAAACATGCCTCAAGGATAGTTGTGCTAATTTTTTAAAACTCATAATCATCCATTAAAATATATTTATATTATTACATCTTCTTATGAAATCAGAAAATGCTTAAATCCAAAACTATGCTAGCATGCTTCAAATCACTTATCTGCTTTAACACTTAAACTTCTAAGGCCATAGTATATCTAAGGGGGAAAAAAAGCACTTTCTAGACTCCAATTTTTCAGATCAGCAATAAATTCATTCAAAAACCCTTATTAAATACAAGCTACTTCAATCTGCTAACTGTAGGCATAACTGAAACATAAGGCAAGATTCTCGAGTTCTGAGAGTTATCAGTTCCTTGAAACGGATGTGCCTGGAAACAATTATCCTGAGTTAACGCAGACCCAGAAGGACAAACATTACATGTTTTCTCTCATAGCTAGATGCTAGCTTTGAATGCTTAGATATGGGTGTTTGGATTGGAAAATTCAGAAGTCAGGAAACTAGCAAATGGACCTGGGGTGGGGGAAGCTTCATGGGAAGGGGGATAAAACTCAGTGATACAAAGGGAGTTGGAAGGGATAAAGAGGTGGGGAATGAGAGGATAAGACAGAGGAAGGAGTCTGGAGATGGATGAAAAACACTAAAGCCATTTTAGAAAAAATCATATTGACACCTCCTACTACAGAAGCTTCTTTAAGTATATGCATATGCAATATTAAAAGAGATTGAAATTAAAAGGAGTTACCCTATAACGGGGATATCGCCCCTACCAGACACCATACACTAGTAAAGAAAAAGCCCTATTCTAGGGATTGACTCCTTCTTTTGAACCTGTTGACCAGGAACCCATAGACCTTCAAATAATACTGGATGTTGATCCTGCTCTTGCTTACCCACCAGAACTTGATGGTAATACCCTATTGCTAACAACACTATATACATGAGCTGTAGAAAAAACAAGGAGATATTAAGCTGGTATTGACTTCAAAGTTTCACCACTACTGGCTAGCTTTCATAGTAATGGAAGGTACTATGCATGCTACAGAAGGAGAAAAGTAATCCACAACCTTACCCCACTGTGAATCCTGTGATCTACAACAATTGACCTGGCATGTCCACTGGTACAATAATGGCAGAATGTTAAAGAAGTAATCAACCACTTTCTCATTGGATTGAAGGTCTGCTTCACAAGATGAAGCCATACCTGATAGTGATATCAGGCTATACAAGTCACAGGCAATAAGGGAGAGCCTACTACTGCTATTATTCTGCTAAATGCAAATAGTACTAAACCAACTCCTAATGAGACTTATTGTTATACTTATAGATTACTGTGTTTCTCAAATCTTACCAGAGAAGCTTTCTCATGCTGAAGACAGTGATTAACACAGAGACCCACAATTGGCCAACATGCAGAGAATAAGTGCTTATTCCTAATAGCACATGTATATCAAACATCTGACATCCAAGGCTCAGAGATCATTGTGAAAGAGGAGGCAGAAAGATTTTAAGAGTTAGAGATAGTGGATGGATGGACCCACACTAAAGGGCATTTACAACACAAATTTGACCTCAGAGGGCTTCATAAATAAATAAATATTGACCTCATAGGGGTGTGTGTGTGTGCATGAGTGTGTGTGTGTGTGTGTGTGTGTGTGTGTGTGTGTGTGTGTAATGGAGCATGAGGCAGTGTTACTGGACAGCTTCACTTGACACACTTGAGTAGAGGGGACCTCAACTGAGGAATACCCTCCATTGGATTGGTCTGTGGCCATGCCTGTGGGGTATTTTCTTGATTGTTGAGTAATGTGGGAGGACTCAGCCCACAGTGGAAGGTGCCACCCCTGGGAAGTTGGTCCTAAGTTATATAAGAAAGCAGGCTGAGCACAGGCCGGAGGACAACCAGTAACAGCATTCCTCTGTGGTCTCTGCTTCAGTTCTTGCCTCCAGGTAATCCATCACGGCTTCCCTCCATGATGGACTGTCACTTGGAAGAATAAGATGAAATAAACTCTTTCCTCCCCAAGTTGTATTTGTCAGTGTTTTTATTTCAGCAGTAGAAAAAAATAATACATGTAGGAAGGGGGGTTCTAGATAGGGGAGAAGATCTAAATATGATCAAAATGTATTATATGAAATTCACAAAAATTCAATTAAAAATCCACAAATTCTGCCACCTATTCCCTCAACACATCAAATTTTCTATTATTATCACATTATGGTCTTCAGTTTTCCATGTGCAGCAAATAGTAAAGATGTACAATAGAATAATGCTGAGATGACATTTCACCATGTGGGTTACAATAACTATAAATGGAAAAGAATGCAAGAGGAAAGCAAAACCGTAGATAGAAAGGACTATCATATAGCTGAAGGCTACATAGCAAAACTCATAGTACCAGGCAAGTGAAACCTCCCTTCAAACTGTGGTGTTGTCCAAGAGATTCACAAAATAGTAAAGGTCATTGCCATAGCCCTTCATTCCCTCTCAGAACTTAGGTAAAACTCTACTGATGGAGACAAAACATACTTCAGAAACAACTTGGAGCAATTGTGCTGGCACTGACCTGGAAGCCTCCTCCCTGAAGACTAGCTCTCATATTTTTGAAGATACTATGCAAGATACCAAAGGATAAAACCAATCAATGATCCTACTCAATTCAATATACAAATTTTATTCAGGATACAAACCACAGCAATAACTGGTCCAGCAAACTATCTCTATTGGTGCAGTAGCAGCACTTTTATCTTGGGAGTACTCAGCAGCTAATTGACCTTAGGCCCATTCAATGGAAGGAAATTTATGTGTGGTACTATAAATATAGCCAAGCACACATGGCTAAAGAAGTCATAGACCCTAGAGAAGAACCTACTTCTGTTACTTCCTAACATAATTCTTACTATAGTCTAAATATGTATCCTTACCTTTACAGACAAATGAACCACTCGCCACTCATCAAGGAAGCTTCTTTTTGCAACATATGGAGACTATTAGCTCCATAACTGGTCAAACACAGAGAATAAGTGACTGTGAGGTGTCCAGTCCTAAGTGATACATTTACAATGCAACCTCTATGTCTAAGGTTCAAGAAACCATGTGGAAGAAAGAGCAGAAAGCATGTAAGAGCTAGAGGGACAAGACACCTGTCCCTCCACAGTATAGTAGTATAACAAGATCTGCATAATGACAAGGTAGATAGGAGAAATTTACAGGGTCCCATCTCAAGATGAAGACTCACAGGTAATCAACGGGTGCTGGTGGAGGGACAATCAGTTTCCTCCAAGGACTTGCTTCCCTGAGAGGTTATCTAATCTCAAGTGGGCAGCCGTAACACAGGTACACACAGCCACCACTAAATGGACTCAGTGCATTATAATATATATAATACATATATATGTAATAATAATCAAAGAAGATGACAAGAAATTGAGGAGTAAGAGGACATGGAAGGAGTTGAAGGAGGACTGGGAGGGATAGGAACAATGCAAACACAATACTTAGGTATGAAATTCTCAAAAATATTTAAAAATAAAAAAGAAAGAGCTATTAAATTCAAATACTATTTTCCTAAATCTGAACTAAAAAGTTAAGAAGTGAAAGTCTTTGCACAATACAGAAAATATTTTATATTTAGAAACATATCCCTACTCCATATAAAATGATGTTAAGCCTTGAAAAAAATCATGCCTTTATTAAATAAATAGCACTTGAGTCCTTACGATGGTCTACCCACTGTGTTAAATACTAAGAGCAGAATGCTGAACAACACATTGTTCTGAAAATGTGACCAAGTATAGATTTTATAGTCCATAAGAATCAGAGAAAATACACAAATGCTAATTTCCAAATAAAATACATTCCATTGCCATTGATAACAATTCTTCATGTTGCTATTTTAGTAATTTTACTATTTCAAAAAATCATTTCAGACTATAGTAGTTTCAATAGCACAATAAACGATGTTAATAATATAGTCATCCTGATATTAAGCTGGAAGTCATCTACCATAAACTGATTTTTCCTTTCAAGAAATATAGCATTATGAAAGGTGGATTTTTAAAATGCAATAGCAACATTTCTAAATATCTAAGCTTTGTTCTTAAAAGTCATCCTAAGGATTGGAGTAGCAGTTCCAGTGATAGAATGTTTGTCTAAGTGTGATGAACCCAGATTCAATCTTCAATACAATCAGAAAAGCCAACTTAAAATAATTTTCTGACTTTAATTTTTATGTATTTTAATGGCAAAGAAAAATTATGTGCAAATAAGTTCTATTGTTGAATAAAACTTAAGAAACAAAATGTTTTTCTTCACCTTTTTCTAGTATATTGCTAGCTTATATTATAAAATTAATGTCCATTAGATCCTACTGAGTCCATATTAATATTTTTATCTGCTTTCACATTTATAACTTTTTATTAAAATAATTGACATTTTGCTTACATATATTTTCCTAATATAATGTAACATTTATGTTACATCTTATTTCTGACAAATGTTTCATTGATGATTAATATTCAAGAAAAGATCAAGAAAATCTTGGACAAAAATCTTACCCCCAAAATTACTAATTTTTCCAATATATCCTAACTAAAATGTATCCATTTTGAAACTTTGATACTACAACCTTTGCCTCTGAAGTTAAAATATAATATATTACAGGGAAAAAAAGAATTTGCATACAAATTCCAAATGAGTAAACTTAAATATACATTTTAAAAATGACAAATAGAAGCTAGAGAGCTGGCATAGCAGTTAAGAACACTGACTGCTCTTGCAGAGGACTGGGTCTTGGTGCCCAGCACCCCCATGGCAGCTAACAACCAGCATTAATTCCAGTTTCAGGGTCTCTGATGCCCTCTTCTGACCTCTTTGGGCACTTCCATGTATGTGGTTCATTTACATACATGCAGGCAAAACACTCATACATATAAAATAAAAATAAGTCAATTTAAAAAATTTTTATGAAATATATACTAAAATGGGTTTATATGAATAAATATAAACAATTCAGAACAAAGAAGATAGGCCCAGCATGGCAGTGAACACCTTTAATCCTAGCACTTGAGAGGCAGAGGCAGGCAGATCTCTGTGAGATAGAAGCCAACCTGGCCTACAGAGTGAGTTCCTGCCCAGCTGGGACTACAGGGAGACTCTGTCTCAAAAAAAAAAAAAAAACCAAAACATTAAAAGACAAACAAATAAGATGAGAATCCTGCTATGTACAGTAAGACCTCATCCAGACCATTATACTTAGTTTTAAATGCCATATTTTCAAAAAGAGAAAGGGGAAAATTCACAAACATAAGAAGTCATCATAAGATTACTTCTGAAGTCATCTTAAATTACTTCAAAGTAATTTAAGTGAATTTGACAATATAAAAGCCAAAGGTACCTGGAGCATTTAACTTACTAAACAAAAGAGAGATGGAAAATAAATCATAGGATAAGGAAGAATAATGAGTAAGAAATAATAATAATAATAATAATAATAATAATAATGGAAAACTTAGGTCAGTTTAAAGACGTTTGAAGAAAAAGAGTCATCTACTCTGAAATAAGAAAATAGGAATGGTGAGTTCCTATAACAAAGATGTTCAAGCAAAGAGAATGACCACTGACAGACATTTAATGCTCACTGGGTGACACAGCTGTCAAGCACAGTAGACTTAAGAGAATTTTACTCTGGTGACAACAGTCTCAATGATCTTAAAGATACAGGAAATAGGTGGAATATCCACTTTTCAACTTACTTTTTTTTCTTCCTGCAAGACAATTATTTCATAAAGTCGAAGAATAAATGTGCAATGAGTTTGCTGTTGGTCTTTCTTGATGTTAATATTTTCATAAGGTAATGTCCTTTCCCTTTAGAAAATTCAGGTAGAAATTAAAAATTGTCAATTTTAAAAACACAAATATTTATGCAAACAAAGAAAATATTTTTACAGCAACAGCTCCTGTTTTAAGTCTGATAAGATCAATATATATTCAAATTGTTGAAAATTGCATTTTTAGCACACCTGTTCAAACCTCTGCCTCCCAAAGCTCAGAGATCATTTCAGAAAAGGAGGCAGAATGATTGTAAGAGTCAGAGGTGGTTGATGACCACAGGAAACAGAGTCTTCCGGACAGCTGCTCAGTTACTCACATGAACTCTCATCACTGGTGACAGCATGCACAAGTCCCATGCACACTCAAATCAGACAAAATGCCAACATAGCCATGGGGAAGTAGGTAAGAAATCTCAACTTGTCCTAAGGAACTTTTGGCAACTGAGGGAAAACAGTGTCTTACAAATATGGGCCCACTGAATGGACCCACACTGAAGGACATTTAGAGACACAAATAAGATTCTATAGGCTAATATATATATATGAGAGTACATTAAATGGGGCAGGGACCAATGGGAGGAGGTGTGGAAATGAGAGGTGATCTAAATATCATCAAACTATATTATATGAAAATTGAATAATTTAATTAATAATCATTCCTGAGTATTAAAAGAAATTTTCAAATACCTTTACTATGAAAAAATCTATTTTTATGTTGGTTAATTTCGCTTTTAAAATTCAGAGCACTGGGGCTGGGCAGTTGGCTCAGTGAGGCTCCTGCTGCCAACTCTGAAAACCTGAGTTTCATCCTTGGGAGCCATATGGTAGAAGGAAAGAATGAGATCCCTGAAAGTTGTCTTCTGACTTCAACTCACAGACACACACACACACACACACACACACACACACATTCAATTAATTAATAATTAAAATTCATAGCACTGTTATAAAATTGTTCTTCCATAAAGAAAATGAGATGTGGAGAAAAATGATCAAAGAAAATGATCATGATGAGAATTACATCATGATCATCAAAGGTAACGAAAAATAAGTTTCCTATATATTCTACTTACCATAAAAGTCTTTAAATTTTATAATCCCTTGGCATTTCAATTGCTACTAAAATAAGAAAAAAAATAGCCCTGTAGTGTTATATCATAAAGCAGTCATCAAAAGGGCATACACATCCCTGAGAACAGCTAGCAAGCTTATTTTCACTGAAATTTAGACAACCTAAGAGAAAACATTACGCAGTGATTAACAGTTTCAAGCTGTGAAGTCAGACAACCTGACAGGACTCCCACCTACCAGCCTGAAGAGCTAACACAAGTCACCTAACTTCTCTCAGTTTCAGTTTCAGCTGTAATTAGAGGTACCAATTCTCAAGAATGCAAAGACAAAAGTAGAAACATGTATGGAGTGTTTACTGCCACACATGGCCCATAATAAACCCACTATAACTTTTATCTTTAGTCATTATAAGAAAATTATATTTAAGCAAGCTATACTTGCTACACAATTTT
Source organism: Nannospalax galili (assembly GCF_000622305.1). Taxonomy (NCBI): domain Eukaryota; kingdom Metazoa; phylum Chordata; class Mammalia; order Rodentia; family Spalacidae; genus Nannospalax; species Nannospalax galili. The sequence continues at coordinate 6,085,281 of NW_008360331.1, read as the reverse complement.
TTCTATTTATTGAACAGAACTTCAAAGAAATTCAAAATTCAACATTAATAAAAACATTGATTAAAAGGAAAAGGTTAGAACTCAGCAGACAGTCTGAGAGTGCCTGATCTGGCTTCTGCCTAGTGTAGAGGCTGAGACCTCAGCAGACCACCTCTGCATGGTGGTGAGCTTCCCCAAAGCTTCCCCAAATCATGCCATACTCAACCCCCTAACTGGGATTACGTGAGGCCCCTCCTATCATGACAGGGGGAGATGCACCCTACTGTAAAGCAGAGACCTTAGCAGGGATCTTAGAGTTCCTGATCTGACCTCCACCTGGTATAGGAGCTAAAAACTCAGCAGACCATCTGAGAGTGCCAAAATCAGGCCTCCCCTTAGCAAACTTCCCAAATTGTGCTCTGAGTACCCACTAGTAGGGGTCCAAACACTAGAAGGAAGCCTGAGTGTACCTGACGGGAGGCTGACTTGGGCCTCTGTAGGAGCTCCTGAGTAGTTGATCTGAAGCCATCAATTCCCTCCAAAATAAAATCTGAGAGAACCTGACACCTTGACAAAGCAGCTTTACAAACCCAATAATAAAACAACCAAGGCACACCAACAATACAAACAGAAGCAGACTTCAACCCAACGAAGGAAAGCTTGAGTTTCATACCAGAATCACAAACAACAAAAGAAATCCACATGCCAAAAGCACAACAGAAAAATAACAGGGAGAACCAAAATATTGTGTTTCCACCAAACTCCACCTGTCCTGTAGAAGAGTTCTACAAGGAGGACCCACTAGAGATAACCCAGGACATAAAATTTAAAAGAACAATCATAAATATGATCAAGAATTCAACAAATTTAAAAAACACAAAAAAAAAATCAAAAAACTAAAAGAAATAGGGATACTTTTGACTGAATTCACAAAAGAGAAACATTGAAGAAACTTCAGGCTGAAACAAAGAAGGAGGTGAAAAACTCAATAAGTCAATTTGAAACAACAGGAGAAAGCCTCACTGCTAAAATGAATGAAATGGAAAACAGAATATCAACACTGGAAGATAAAGTTGAAGAATTTGACTGCTCAAGCAAAGATTACGAAAAAAATTTTAAAACACAAGAATGGAATATGTAAGAGATGTTGGGATACCATGAAAAGACCAAATCTACATATCATAGGCATAGAAGAAGGAGAATTTCAGGTTAATGGTATTGATCAGATCTTAAACAGGATTATAGAAGAGAACTTCCAAAAATTAAGGAAAGACATCCCCATAAAAATACAAGAAGCACATAGAACACCAAAAAGACAGGATCAGAAAAGAAACTCCTAGCAACATATCATAGTAAAAAAACTAAATGTACAGAACAAAGAGAGAATAGTGAAAGCTGCAAAAGAAAAATAACTTACATATAAAGGAAAACCCATCAGAATTACAGCTGACGTATCAATGCAAACTATGAAAGCAAGAACAGCTTTCATAGCTTTCCAGTTCTATATGGCCATAGGTACCAACCCAGAATACTTCACCAAGCAAAAAATTCTTATAGTTAGTTGAAGGAGAAAGAAAAATCTTCCAAACCACGAATAGGCTGAAAGAATACATGTCCATAAAACTTGCCCTTCAAAGGATACTTGAAGCAATACAAAGAATGGAGAAAAGAACAACTATATCCCAGGGGCAACAGAAAGAAACTAAATGAAGGTATAATTGTGGAAACAAAAATTTAAATGGCAAACAATAATCAAAATGATGGCAACCAATACACATCTTTCAACTATAACTTTAAATATCAATGGACTGAAATCCCCAGTCAAAAGACACAGGCTAGTTGAATGGATTAAGAAACAAAATCCATCTTTTTGTTGTCTGCAAGAAACCCATCTCACCTTCAAGGACAGGCACTACCTTAAGGTGAAAGGGCTGAGCACTTCAAGCAAATGGCACTAAGAAACAAGCAGGGGTTGCAATTCTAATATCTGACAAATGGACTTCAAACTAATCAGAAGAGATAAAGATAGTCACTTCATTCTGATCAAAAGAACAATTAACCAAGGAGATATTATAATCATGAACATATGTGTACCAAACTCTGGTGCACCCAAATCCATAAGAATAACACTACAATACTTTAAGACACAGATTAACCCCAACTCAGTAATAGTAGACAATTTCAATACCCCACTATCTCTATTAGACAGGTCAACCAGACAAAGAAAAAACAGAGAGACATCTGAATTACATGATGCCATACACCAAATGTACCTAACAGACATCTTTCAAACATTTCACCCAAGCACCAAACAATACACTTTCTATTCAGCACCCCATGTAACTTTCTCAAAAACTGACCACATACTGTGTCACAAAACAAACCTCAACAAATACAAAAAAATTTAAATAATTCCATGCATTCTATCAGACCACAATCCAGTAAAGCTTAAAATCAACATGAGAAGAAGCTCTAGTCACTACACAAACTCAATGAGATTAAACAACACATTCCTGAATGGTGAGTGGGTCAGAGGAGTGTAGGAAACCAGGATGCCAGGGCCTAGGGTGAGGTGAGCCTAAAACTTATAGGTCCAGGCTGCATTCTCTGCTAAAAGGGAGGGGCACTGAAAACAGTGGTTCTGATAATCCCTGCCTTGCAGAACACTGTTGGGCTGGCAGGAGGAGGTGGCCTGGTCATAAAAGTGCAGGCTCCCTGCTCTGTGGGAAAGCGTCTTGGTCAACAACCCTTAGCTCATCTCCTTGTCCTAAACAAATAACTCAGCTATCCCTGGCTAAGAGATTAGGCCAGGTTAAAGGTTTACTCCTTGAGTAAAAGTTTAAGAATCCTTCTGGTGCCAACTAACAGACTAAATGTCCTGCTTCTTTGTATCCTAAATCTTTGTATGTGACTGTCATATCCCACGTGACTGCTAGTTCCTTGGGATGTATAAAAACCATATGAATTCTAAAATAAATTGTCCTGTTGGGAAGACACAGGTCCCAGAGTTTGACTGTGTCACGGCCGATCAGACCCTCTGCCCCGAAGCCAGCAGGCCCCCCACTAAGCAAAGCAAACCTGAGTCCCCACAGAGGAGAAATTAAGCAAGAAATCAAAGTATTCCTGGAATTCAACAAAAAGGACAATACAACACAACAAAACCTTTGGGATACTTTGAAAGCAGTCCTAAGAGGGAAGTTTATAGCTCTAAGTGCCTACATTAAGAAATCAGAAAGATCACAGATAAATGACTTAACATTGCAACTCAAGATTCTGGAAAGACAAGAACAAATGAAACCCAAACCGAGCAGAATAGAATATATAACCAAAATCAGAGCAGAAATTACTGAAATAGAAACAAAGGAAATAATGCAAAGAATCAATGAATCTAAGAGCTGGTTCTTTGAAAAGCGAAACAAGATAGAGCCTTAGCCCAGTTAACCAAAAGAAAGAAAGAGCAAATCCAAATCAACAAAATCAGAGATGAAAAGAGAAACATCACAACAGATCCAGAACATTATAAGGACCCAAAAAATCCAGAACATTATAAGGAAATACTTCTTAAAACCCACTAAATTTGAAAACCTAAAAGAAATGGATGGATACCCAAAATCATGGGAATCACCAAAGCTAAACCAAGAAGAGATCACAATTTTAAACAGACCCATAACATATAAGGAAATAGAAACAGTAATACAAAACTGCCAAACTAAAAAAAAGCCCAGACCTAGATGGATTTACAGCAGAATTCTGCCACTTTTAAAGAAGACTTCAAACCAATGCTACGTAAATAATTCAAAATGGTAGGAACAGAGGGAGAACTTCCAAATACCTTCTATGAAGCCAGCATCATTCTAATACCAAAACCAGGTAAAGACACAACCAAAAAAGAAAACTATAAACCCATATCCTTAATGAACATAGATGCAAAAATTCTCAACAAAATACTTGAAACCCGCATACAGATGTACATCAAAAAGATCATTCACTATGATCAAGTAGGCTTTCTTCAAGAGATGCAAGAATGGTTCAATATACACAAGTCAATAAATATCATCAATCATATAAATGGATTCAAAGACAAAAGTCACATCATCATCTCAATAGACACAGAAAAGGCTTTCAACAAAGTTCAGTATGTATTCATTATAAAAGTTCTAAAGGGAATTGGATGGAAGGGAACATACCTCAACATAATTAAACCTATATACAACAAACCCACAGCCAACATCATTCTAAATGGAAAAAAACTGGAAGCACTCCCACTAAAATCAGGAGCCAGACAGGGATGTCATTATCTCCACTCCTTTTCAATATCGTGCTTGAAACTCTTGTTAGAGCAATAAAACAAGAGAAGGAAATTAAAGGAGTACTCATTGGAAAAGAAGAGGCCAAATTATCCCTTTTTTGAAGATGATATACTATACCTAAGAGATCCCAAAAATTCCACCAGAAAACTCCTAAAACTAATCAACACTTTCAGTAAAGTGGCAGGTTACAAAATTAATCAACAAAAATCCATAGCCTTTCTGTATACAATAACAAGCAATTGAAGAAAGAGGGCAGGGAAACACTCCCATTCACAATAGTGGCAAAAAATAAATAAATAAAATATCTTGGAATAAACCTGACCAAAGACATCAAATATCTCTACAACAAAAATTTTAAATCTTTAAAGAAAAAAAATGAGAAAACACCAGAAGATGGAAGGACCTCCCATGTTCATGGACTGCAAGAATTAATATTGTGAAAATAACCATCTTACCAAAAGCAATATATGGATTCAATGCAATTCCAATAAAAATCCCCATAAAATACTTCACAGAAACAGAAAAAATTATCCTTAAATTTGTATGGAAGCACAAAAGACTCCAGATAGCCAAAGCAACCCTGAGCACAAGGAGCAATGCTGGGGGATTACTATACCAGATGTCAAAGTATACTACAGAGATATAGTCATAAAAACAGCATGGTACTGGCACAAAAATAGACACATAGATCAATGGAACATCACTGAAGACCCAAACCTGAGTACAAGGAATTTCAGCCACCTGATATTTGACAAAGGTGCCAAGAACACACAATGGAGGAAAGACAGCATCTTCAACAAATGGTGCTGGCAAAACTGGATCTCCACCTGCAAAAGAATGAACCTAGATCCTTATATTTCACCTTGCACAAAAGTCAACACCAAATGGATCAAAGACCTCAATGTGAAACCCAAAACTCTGAAACTATTAGAAGAAAACATTGCCAGTAACCTACAAGATATAGGTGTAGGAAAGGACTTTCTAAATCAGACACCAGTTGCTTAGGAATTAAGATCAACAATCAACAACTGGGACCTCATTAAACTAAAAGGCTTCTGTACAGCAAAAGAAACAATCGATAAAGTGAAGAGAAAACCCACAGAGTGGGAAAAAATCTTCACCAGTGACACATCTGACAGAGGTTTAACATCCAGAATATATAAAGAACTCAAAAAACAAAGAAATCCAGAAAACAAGTGACCAGTTAAAAGATAGGCTAAAGATCTAAACAGAGAGTTCTCAAAGGAAGAAACAAAGATGGCTAAGAAACATCTTTAAAAGTGTTCCACATCATTAGTAATTAGGGAAATGCAAATTAAAACCACCCTAAGGTACTACCTTACCCAAATCAGACTGGCTAAGATCAAGAGAACAAATGATACCAAATGCTGGCAAGGGTATGAAGAAAGGGGAATGCTCATTCACTGCTGGTGGGATTGCAAACTCATGCAACCCCTATGGAAAGCAGTGTGGAGAACTCTTAAAAAGCTAAAAATGACTCTACCATATGACCCAGTTATACCACTCCTTGGCATATAACCATACGACTCACCCTATTGCAAAGACACTTGTAGAACCATGTTTATTGCTCTCTGTTCACAATAGCTAAGAGATGGAGGCAACCTAAGTGTCCCTCAACTGACAAGCGGTTAACAAAAATGTGGTACATGTACACAATGGAGTTCTACTCAGCAGTAAAGAAAGATGAAATAATGGATGAATCTAGAAGCTGTTTTACTAAATGAAGTAAAACAGACTCAGAAAAACAAAAGATGTATGTTCTCCCTCCTTTGTGGATCCTAGCACCAAATCCTTGTAATAGATAGAATCCCATGAAAAGGGCCAACAGCCCGTGGAAAACAGATGATGTACAGAGCCGAAAATTCAGTGCCTTGCCACAGTAGGAGGAAGATCATCCCACACCTACCACCCCCTCCAAGGCTCAGGGGCTTTTGCAGAATTTTGGTGGAAAGAATGTGAGAGGAAGGAGTAGAGTGTTAACTGGAAGTGTCTGCCAACCACTATGCCCACAAGCTATAGTCACACCTCTTTCCCAAGCTCCTCAAGGAGTTGATGGGGGAGTCACTTACCCCTCCCACTCTATCATTCAACTTTAGCTGCGTGAGTGGATGGACTAACGATATATAAACTAAGAACACCATGAGGCATCTCTCTCACCATCTTTGGCAGCTGTCAGGAAGTTACAGGATCTGTATTTGAGTGTGGACTTTCCAGTGCTGCAAATGGTGGGGGTAATGCCCACTCATCTGTAAACAAACGCCCACCCTATGCTCTATTAGCAAGCCTAATACACTCATCAAGATTTTCAAAAAAAAAAAAAGAACAGAGCTAATGGAATCCTTCACTATTCCACCAATGTTGACTCCATGTTGGCTGGCAAATTCTTTGGTCTTTGATTTCTTTCTTCTTTGGGGGGGTCTTTTTGAGACAGGGTCTCCCTGTAGCCCCAGCTGGACTGAAACTCACTATATAGACCATGCTGGCCTTAAACTCACAGAGATCTACATGCCTCTGCCTCCCAAGTGTTGGCCCCACCATGCCCAGCCTGGTCTTTGACTCTTGTTCCTATTTTCCCCACTTAAACTTCATTGTATATATATTTTTTACATAACCTGCTTCAAGTTATTTCTTGAAAATGTGTTAAAAGTTGTCTCTCTTTGGAATAATAATAAATAAATGTTAATATTTTATTTATTTTTATTTTATGTGTATGAGTGCATTGCCTGCATGTATGTGAGTGCCCCCGTGTCATGCAGTGCCACAGAGGTCAGAAGAGGGCTTCTGATTCTCCTGGAACTGGAGTTAAGGACAGTTTGTAGCCACCATGTGAGTGGTGGGAATCGAACCCAGGTCCTCTGCAAGAGCAGTCAGTGCTCTTAACTGCTAAGCCATCTCTCCAGCCCTACAAACAAATTTTTTTAAAAAACATACTAAGCATACAAAGATTAAAAATAGGTAACAGTGGAGGCTGGAGAGATGGCTCAGTGTTAAGGGCACTGGTTGCTCTTGCAGAGAACCAGGGTTCTGTTCCCAGGACCCACATGGTGGCAACCAACCATACATAACTCCAGTTCCAAGGCATCCAGTGCCCTCTTCTGACCTCTGTAGGCATTGCATGATGCAGTTACACTTACGCACATGCAAGCAATACACTTACACACATTAAAAAATAAAATAAAATATTTTTTAAAAATAATCAAAAAATTTAACACATAACATAAACAAATCAAAACTTTAAGTTACATAATAATTGCCACTAATTTCATTTTCTGTGCTATGATTTCAATGTGCATTTATCATCCTATGATAAATTTATATTGGGGATATCAGAATTGGTATGTATCACTTGTGTCCATGTCTTTCCCTAAGAGAGACCTATGAGTGTATCTTCCCATTTAGAATGGCCACATATTTCCACCTTTGTTATGTATAAAATATCTCCGTGTAATTCTAACCCAATCAATAAAACCCACAAAGGAAGAAAAGCTTACACTAGAAAATAGCTACTGCCAGAATGAATTAAGACAACCGCAAGCGAATATCTAACAGTGCAAGCAGCCAAAGGGGAAATAAAGGAGACGGGCTGAAGGGTACAATCTATGGGATTCCTTCCTGAAGACCAAAGTGAAAAACGAACTGAAAATGGGGTGAAACGGGACAAAATAAAAGTGGGGAGATGGTGGAGATGGGGCAACGCTGGGAGAAGGAAGCTAAACTGGTTGAGAAAACTACCAAGCCAAACCAGAGTCAACAGTGATCACAATCCTGGTGGTTTTGATTGCATTTAGGCTTGAACAAGGCAGGGAAAGGAAAGGGCAAGCCAGTCAAACTGGAAGAAGGAAAAGAAAGGATTAGCATATGCAGATGGCTAAACTAAATGGGTCACAAAATAAAATCAAAAGCCATGAGTCTGGGAAAGAGACTGGTATTGATAAAGGGGCACGGATAGGGATGGGGGGGGATAACAGAAAGTCAGGGGAGAGTAATCAGAATACAAGTATGACACTGCCAGATAAAATCAATCAGTACAAAGATACTTCAGAATAAGTTAACAAGATATATTTAACTTGTTTTCTTATTTTTCTCATTTTATGTGTATGAGTGTATTGCCTTCATGTGCATAAGTGCACCCATGTCCTGCATTACCCATGGAACCAGAAGGGGGTGTTGGGTTCCCTGGAACTGGAGTTGTTAGCCTCTATGCAGGTCCTCTGCAAGTGCAGTCAGTGTTTTAACAGCTGAGGTATCTCTCTGGCCCCTTAATGTGTTTTAAAAAGCCAAACAACAAAAGAATATGCCAAAAGGGGGAATATCAGATTTAGAACAGCACACAGAAATTCTCTTGTTTGGAAGAATAATTAGTGTAGTCTACATTAGGCTAAATATGCATGTTAGCATCTAGCATAATTACTGAAAGAATGAAAATACAAAGGTGACCCTTTCAGATGAACAGAGTGAAAAAATAAAAAAGACAATGAATTTGGGTACATTTCCACAAAATAAGCATCATGTTTGATTCTTCCTGTTCTCAGTTACTAAGTTCAATACTGGCACACTGCAGGAGTTTAATACTTGTTCAGTGAATGCGCCATAGCAGACAGTCCAAGTGCAGACTGTGTTCACTGCTACCGTACAGGTACATCTGAGTGTCCAGGCAATTAACAGAGTACATAATCATCATGGGACTTCCCAAGAGAAAACTCATGCTGTGAGAGAAACAACCAGGCAGAACCCTGAGCCATGAGAGAAAGAACCAGGCAGAATCCTGAGTCATCATTTTTTAGATTTTCTGTGATCTTTTGTCTATTTTATAATTAAGCACAATATACTTTAGTTACAAACACACATGAGTTGTGTAATCAAATGGGCCTCTGTTAAAGTCTAGCTCCTGCATTAAAGTCCTCCTGTTAAAGTCTAGCTCCTTAGCCATGTTATTTATCTTTTCTGATTCTTGAATTTTCTGATTTCTTGGGTTTTCTGCTGATAACAGAGGTAAACAATAGTAACAGAGACTTATGAAGATCAAATGAAGTAATGTATATAAAGCAGGAGACAGAACCAGGTGCATAAGAAGACAATAGTTTTCACATAGATTATGCTGAAATATAATTCTCCTTGGAGTTTTTCATAGTAATTTTCCTTTCTTAGCAGGATAGCCTTGTCTGAGCTAGTACAGTAATTTAATCAGGAACTACATTACTGGTATTTAAGAGATTCTCTCTCTCTTTCTCTCTCTCTCTCTTCTCTCTCTCTCTCTCTCTCTCTTTCTCTCTCTCTCTCTCTCTCCTCTCTCGGTTCCCCTATGTAACCCTGGAGCACCTAGAAATCACTACGTAGAGTAGGCTAGCCTTGAACTCATAGTAATCCTCTTGCCAGTGCCTCATGAGTGCAGGGTTTTACAGGTGGAAACCACCACACCCAGCTAGCTACATTTGTTTGTTTTTACTTACCGGGTGACATCATACTGCCCAGGATCAGGGCCTGAGTTTTTGAGTAATTCTTGTCTTCCTGTAGAATTGCCAAAATGTATACCCTTGTATTTTGAAGTTACTTTGGAAGCACCCTAAAAAATAAAATAAAATAAAAAGAACATAAGACATAGCTTAAATGAGTTATGAAGCAATGTTAACTTTGACTTAGGTCAAAATATATAGCAAGAATTTTTTCAGTCAGAGGAATTCCACCAGGAAATACCAGGTTCTTTGCTGGGTTCCACCTAGTCCTCCCCACATTTGCCAGGGTTCTCAGGGAAGTGCCTCTCAGGGAAGTGTATCTTCACCTACATGAGCTGGTATGAGCACTTTGCAGTTGTCAGTACACTAGGCCCTCTAATACATCAGGGCAATGAAAAGTAGCTCCTCCTTTCTGGAAAGGGAGGAAAGGGGATTGAATATTACTTAGAAACGGGGGAAAAAATCTATTACAAAACCCTTAATTAAACAGATTGCAAAAATAACAAGCACCACCAACAGACCCCAGACAACTAATTTAAATTTTAAAAATATTCATGTAATTTTTCAGAGTAACAAATAGTTAAAAATAAGTTAAACAATACCCTAGTTCATTTTATTGCTGATACCTGAGGACAGGGTCATTCTTTTTGATATCAAAGAAATTATTTGTGACTGGAGGAAACCAACCAATGTTTTTCCCTTAACACTGCTAATAACACAAAACAAAACTTTTTAACTAACGGTAGAAGATAAACTCTAGATTACTTTAAAAAAATTTTTTTATTATTTTTATTTTATGTATATGAGTTTATTATCTGCAGGTATGTGATTGTACCCATGTCATGCAATGCCACAGAGGTGAGAAGAGGGCTTCGGAGTCCCCTGGAACTGGAGTTAGGGACGGTTCGTAGCCGCCATGTGGGTGCTAGGAATTGGATCCCAGTCCTCTGCAAGCGCAGTCAGTGCTCTCAATCGCTGAGCCATCTCTCCAGCCCCTAGATTACTTATTTTTAATTCATCTGAAAAGCTGTACTTGTAAAAATATTTTTAAATAAGCTTGGGTTATTAAAATCATTGCTATATATTAAATAAAATCCCTACAACATAAATGCGTAATTTACATAAAACAACAGGTCAGATGCTCTAGGTGGCTATTACTATTCAAGAACAGTATAGTAGGGGCTGGAGAGATGGCTCATTGGTTAAGGGCACTGACTGCTTTTGCAAAGAACCTGAGTTTGGCTCCCAGGACCCACATGGCAGCCATCAACCATTTGTAACTGCAGTGCCAGGTGATTCTGGCCTCTACGGGCACTGCACAGCAGAGGTGCACTTATATTCATGCAGGAAACACACTCATATACATAAAATAAAAATAATAAATATAAAAATAGAGCAGTGTAATAAACTCTCAACTATCATTATAAACAATATTAATGCAATAGAAATATTAGTACCAAAAACCGTTTCAGTTCAAATTCGTATCTATCTATCTCACCTCACCCAGAAATTTCAAGAGTTGTATAAAATGGACACAAAGCATCAGTGCTAGAAACTGAAAGGTATCACTCACATGCTAGACACTTAAGGGACTTCCAGATCTTGCACAATAGGAGGATGCTGAGTGTGAAAAGAGCTGCAGCTGACCAGTGTTACATTCAGGAAAGACCAAATCTGGAGATGAGGGGGACTCTTTGGTCTGGAGACTAGACAACAATTTCCAGTGAGAGAGGCCCCACTTCAAAAAGCTTTGGGATACAGTAACAAAACCCAACAAGAAGCTGAGCGTAGAAAAACCAAGTCACCAACTATCATCAGGCTGATTCAGACACATCTGGGAACGTTTCTAACTAAAAGAGCAAACCATTTGGAAGGTGAACATGAAAGGTAACCACGGGAAGCAGTTAATCATGATGCCCCACCCAGTAAGAAAATCTCCAGGGTCAAAAGAATGGCGATGCCAAATCCTGGGTGTTTTCTGTTGCCTGAATTTTCCTCCTTCAGTGGATTTACGCCTGTATCTTTCAGTAGACAAAGGGACTTGAAAAATCTAAAACAACTGATTCATTAAAAGAACTGAGAAAAATCAACGCCACTTTTAGACCCTCTAACAGAGCATCACACACACACACACACACACACACACACACACACACACACACACACACGAGCATTGTCCCCGTAACTTCAGACCTGCAGTGTAGCTGTGACAGAGTACACTGGTGGAAATGGCCAGCAGAGAGCACCATCTGGCAAGGACGGTAGGGCCAGGTGAAGCAGCAGCTGCACTCAAGTACAAACAGGCTTGTTCCGAAAGCACAGGACACACATCCCCTGAGGACTTTAAGAAACATGTAGGAAGGGGAATTCTACAGCAGGCAAGGTCCTCTGTCTTGATAGGTAAAGAAGTATAAAAATAACTGTCTATTGTTTTTCTCTTTAGTACCTGCCATCCAATAAAGCATAGAAAATCCGGTGTTATGTAAATAAAAGGAGTAATCCTTATTCCTTCTGGAGGATTTTCAGCATTGGATGTGGTCCCAATGTGCTTGGATTATTGCTCTGTAGATCCTTTCTAACAAATTATAACACAGAGTGTCATCCTCTCTGCACTATGAGCATTCAGCCTTAACACCATGAGTGATAAGTGACTCCGTCCTATAAAACATTTTATCAAAGGAAGATAGGTTTTTATTATTGTCATCACAAGCAGGGATACAATTGGTATATGATGATGAATCCCGGCCTCTTATCAGATCCTCGAAAGAAAAGCCTGTGAATAAAAAAGTGAATACTGCCCACCAAGCTCTGTAATACCCAGTGTGTGTGTGTGTGTGTGTGTGTGTGTGTGTGTGTGTGTGTGTCTGTGTCTGTCAGCACTGGGAATCAAACCTAGGCCCTTGCACATGGTAGGCAAGGATTTGACTACTGAGCTACATTTAACCCTTGATGTGTGTGTGTCTTTGTGTGTGTGTCTGTGTCTGTGTCTGTGTCTGTCTGTGTCTGTGTGTGTGCATGTGTGTTCATGTGTGCTTTGGACTCTTAAGTACAAGAGAAAGTAATAATATATAACACAAAAGGAAATTTTATAAGGCATCTGTGGTGGTTTAGTCAACAAATGTCCCATGTAGGCTTTTGAATACTTGATTCCCTGTTGATGGTGCTGTTTGGGGAGGTTATAGAACCTTTAGGGGCTGCAGCTTTGCAGGAAGAAGTATATCACTGGGGGTGGGTTTTGAGGGTTATAGCCTCACCCCACTTCCAGTTCATTCTCTTGGCTTCCTGTGTGAGGAAATGTCATCAGCCAGCTTCCTGCTCCAGCCACCTGCTGCCATGTCTTCCTTGCCATTATGGACTCCCCTTTCGGAACCATTAGTCACAATTAACTCTTCCTTCTGTAAGTTGCTTTTGGTTGTGGTATTTTATCACAGCAACAGAAAAGTAGCTGATAAAGCACCCAAAGTCCTTAGGTCTGGGGTTCAGAGGCAAATGCAGTAGAATGGCATAGGAAAGTGGCAAAGCCTAATATGTTCACAACAGAGCAGATGCCTAGAAAAGCCAGGGCACCCACGAGAGGCTGAAAAGCCTGTTCCTGTTGGTAAGATGGTAACTCCCAAGAGAGCCACAGTCAACAGAGCTTTAGGAAAGCACCCAGTGTCTCACCCACAACCACCCCCTTTTTTTTTCTTTTTTTTTTTGCCTGAGTGAATATTCTAAAGCATGTTTCAAGTAAAATTATGTAATATAGCCATGAACCTTATTTTTAAGTGGGCTACTTTTATTAACATTAATGAGGATTAAAAAATGATGTTTAAGATGAAACTGAAAAGTATAGAGTTTAATTTTAAAATCTTTTTCTGCAACGTTTATTTTTTACCTAATGGATGTTTTAAAAGAACTATGTTATCATTCCTAAATTTCTGTTTACAAATGATAAATCCTAATTTTGAAACTTAAGTTTCCTATAATTTCTACACACACACACACACACACACACACACACATTTTTTTTTTTTTTTTGGTCTTTTTTGAGACAGGGTCTCCCTGCAGCCCCAGCTGTCCTGGAATTCACTATGTAGACCAGGCCAGCCTTGAACTCACAGAGATCTCCCTACCTCTGCCTCCAATCCCTCTGAGTGCTGGGATTTAAGGCGTGCGCCACCACGTCCAGCATACACACACATATTTTTTATAGTTGTCAATCTTGTCTTCCTGTTTCTGAATATTTTTTTT
>NW_008360331.1:6068696-6070760 GCF_000622305.1 Nannospalax galili | reverse complement strand
TTCCATGTAGCCCCAACTGGCCTGGAACTCACTATGTAAACGAGGCTGGCCTCAAACTCACAGAAATCCTCTTACCTCTGCTTCCCAAGTGCTGGGACTAAAGGTGTGTGCCACCACGCTCAGCATGAAGAAATTATAAATTGTGTAGGTGGGGGTTTTTTTATTTATTATTTTTATTTTGTGTGAGTATATTGCCTGAATGCATGTAAGTGCACCGGTGTCATGCAATGCCCAGTGGAGGTCAGAAGAGGCCATCGAATTTCCCTGGAACTAGCATTATAGATGGTTGTTAGCCACCATGTGGTGCTGGAAATTGAACCCAGGTCCTCTGAAAGAACAGCCAGTGCTCCTAACCACTGAGTCATCTCTCCAGCCTGATAATTTTTAAAAATATTTTATGGAGTTTTTGTGCAGTTCATACAATAGTTCTTAGTCAAATTTAGACCATCCATGCCTCCACATACACCCCCCTCCACCGGACTTCATGCATTCTGTCATATATGTTAAGTGCTATCTGGTCAAGCATTTTTATCCAGATGTGCTTCAGTACAAGTTTATACACTGGAGTCTAGTCAGCCTACTACTAGACTGACTCTCTCCTTCATCCAGCAGTAATCAGTTGCCAACAGTTCCCAGGTTTGATGTATTTTTACATCACATCTTTTAACGTTTAAGGGAAAATCATGGTGGCCAGGCATGGTGGCACACACTTTTAAATCCAAGCACTTGGGAGGCAAAGGCAACTAGATCTCTGTGAAATCAAGGCCATCCTGGTCTACATAGTGAGTTCCAGACCAGCGGGGGCTACAGGGAGACCCTGTCTCATATTAACATTTTTTTCTCTAATGATAGAAATTGAACCTAGGTCCTTAACCATGGTAAGTAAGTGTTCTATTATGGGCTAAACTCCTAATACCATGTTAAGTTTTTATAGTAATTATTTTTTAACACAATAATTTAGGATCTTGAGTAGAACTGTGTCCAAGAAACATTCTTCAAGTAAATTTGCATTACTGATATTCTATGGTTCAACTACCAAACAATTCAAAATGTAATCCTTTATATATGCATATATACAGATGCATGTGAATAAACACACAGGAACACACAATATTTAAGACATCTAAAAAATCCCTTTCTTGTATAAGTAATAAAACTCATTTCATTTAAAACACATGAACTGACAGCTACTTGGCTCACTGACCCCTACAGTGCTCAGATAAATGTTCACTATCAAATTTAATTTGAAAGCTTAAAAAAACAGAAAACAAAAGATAAATTAATGCACATTTAATTTTAAAGCATACTTGCTTTTATGTCAGAAGTGTTGACAATGCCAACTTCAAGGTCACTGTCAACTAGGAAAGTCATTAGCAAATAAAATATGACTTAATTGAAGCAAACCTGGCATGGAGCAGCATCACGTTAAGTGAATATTGTAATAAAATTTGAAAAAGGATTACTAACTACCACTCTCACAGACAATTGAACGAATGAAGGGACTGTGTAACTTTTACCCCACATCCTTCCATAATTAAATATGGAAATGAAATTTGCGAAGGATTAAAATTCTCAAGGTGCATCAGTTTAAATACTAATGGACTGCCTCTAGTGTGGCAGCACACATTCCACACAGGTCAGCAGCATCATTCCAATTCCAAACTTCTCATGAAATCACAGTCTAAAAATAAATGCCTCACTGTTATTAAGGGAGGAGGGCTAAGTTTTATCCTTTAAATTTTTATTCTAAATAAATTATACACAGAATTTCTCTTCAGATTAAGTTAAAGTATATAATTTATTGGCTAGAATGGTATAACTCACAATTCTACATTTAATCTTTATTATATTTCTTCGGGAGATATGACTCATCGGTGTAAAGAACCACAGTAATTAATTACCTACATATTAGATTATTTTGTTAATTTTCTACTTACATTCACAGCTGGACACTGACTCAACATATGATATTATCTCAAAGAAGCAGGAAAAGAGCTATACAAATTTTTCAGAAATCTGTATAATATTTGATTTCATTATCATAGTATCATTCACACAGCAGTG
>NW_008360331.1:6062638-6068428 GCF_000622305.1 Nannospalax galili | reverse complement strand
ATTATATAATAACTTTCTTCTTTTTCTGTCTTTTGTAAATTATTTAACCAGAAGTATATAAAGTATATGTGTCAAAGTATTGCTTATTAGTATGAGAAAATGTTTTACACATCTAAGAAAGCTTAGAAGCCTTACTTTGGCCCTCTAATAGATGATATATTATTCTAAAACAAAGAAGTGTTTAAACAGAAAATATAACTTTAAAGCAATAATTTCATTTTAATATCTAAGAGTCATCAAGAAATTATTTAAGGGCCAATGATATATGACTACCGAGAAAAATAAATATGAATGCCAGTATACTGGACTATAGTTTTTCACCAGGATACGTAGCATGAGACAACTAAGCACAAAACGGTAAAGTAATTTGACAATGAGCAAATAGCTCTCAAAGTAGTAGTAGAGCCAGGACACAAATCCCAGCATCCTGCCTGTCAATCTTGTCTTTCACTTTATAGAGAATATACATATCAAACCAGAGGACTTCTAGCAAGACCACTGCAATGTTTACAAAATTGATCTCTGTGATTTCACTAGACACATCTTCACTAAACACGTGAGATACTTTCCACAGTCTGTAAATGAAGACAGTGTTAGGTTCTGATTAACAGGCAAGGAAGTGATCAAAGCCTGAAAACCAAATACATGGAGAGTTAAGAGTGAAATCTCTTGCTTCAGAGTCCCCATGCCCAGAAAGAAGTATGAATCTTCAGAGTGAGAACAGGAAACATGTAATATCCCTACCATTTCACCACAAATAACCTAGTTCTTCAAAAAGGTTAGAGAGTAGAGCTGTTCATTTGGTCTTGAAAGATCAGCTTACTAGTTGGAATAACAATATAGCAATTTCTCATACATTAATCTCGTCATTTTTCTTTAATTTTTTCAGTAAATTTGTTAGATATGTAACAACCTTGCAAGTCTTCCCAAATCTATCTAGGAGTCATGGTAGCAACAAATTCTTTCAGTTTCCATTTATCTTGGAAAGTTTTCATTTTTCCTTAAATTTGAACCTTAAATTTAAGACTTCTTTAGAAATTCACTTTTAGGCCACCATGTAAAGTGGTATTTCATCATGCATGGCATCATCACAGTGCACTATTCCAATATTCTCTGTACCCTCCTCCACTGCCTTCTCCTGCAGCCCTCCAGCTGGTTCCCTTCTTCCTCCAGTTAATTTCCTCCCCTCATCTGCTTTCCTAGTGCCTGTATACCATTCCTTTCCATTATTTTCCACCTCCCTTAAGATCTCTTCCTATGCTGGGAGTGGTGGTACATGGCTTTAATCCAAGCCCTTGGGAGGTGGAGGCAGGTCTACATAGTGAATTCCAGGCACGCTGGGGTGACATGGAGACCCTGCCTCATAAAAGAAAGGGAATAAGAAAGGGAGGGGAGGGAAGGGGAGGGAAGGGAAGGGTAGGGTAAAGGAAAGTAAAGCAAAGCAAAGATCTCTTCCTCCCCTTTCTAGTTTTATGACCTACTGTTGTAGAACACTTCCTTTAACAAATGACATAACAGCAATTACCCTCATCTAAGATCAAGCCTGGGGTTACCCACACTCCTGTAAGTAACCCCTCATCACTGCTCTATAAGTAAACCCAAAAACCTCATTCCTCAACACCAATAAATTCATTGGTTTGCCAACTTGGACTTGGCCATGTGAGTGCTGGGAATCAAATCTGTGTCCTCTGTAAGAACAGCCAGTGCTCTTAACCTCTGAGCCATCTCTCCAGCTCCGTTTGTTTATATTTTTTTCCTAATACCACATTTTCTTTATCCATTGATCTGTCATTAGACATCTAGTCTAGTTCCATTTCTTGGCTATTACAACTAGTGAAGCAATAAACATAGAGTTCAAGTATCAGTGCAGTACATTGGCTTAAGGTCCTTGGTGTGTATACCAGAGTGGCATAACTGGATCATATGGTATCTATTTTCATGTTTTTGGCAGAGCCTCCATACCGGTTTCCACAGCAACTGCACTAGTTTACATTCCCACCAGCAGTAAATAAGGGTTCCTCTTTTGTAGCAACCCCCTTGTTCTTTAGGAAGAATAACTGTCTGCTCACTAAGAGTTAACAGACTTCTTCAGGCTTTGTTGATGCAGAGTCTTAAGCAGGGGAGAGTCTGATCATAAGATGCTGGGGGTCAGGGGGAGACCAATAAGGTACCTACTTTTCTGATGCTGGAACAGGTTGACACATCCATCACCCTGCTTGTACGTGAATCAAAGGTCTGTTACTGGTTCAGTCACCAGGGTCTTGGGCACCCTGGCTTTTATCTTACTATAAAAATGGGAAAAATTCCTATGTGTTTTGCACTACTTGAGCACTTATCATATATAAACTCGGTGTGAACTTCCAACATTAAATTTCCTTTAGGAAGTTTTATTTATAAAAGCTTCTCAAGAAGGCAGTAAAGTGCTCCTGAGGGGCAAAGTTGGGGGACTCCTAATCTAATCTCAGTTCTCGGCACCAGTCAAGCAAGGCGTATATACTCAGTCTCCATTTCCTCACCAGCATCTGAAACCATCTATATTCTTTTTTAATATATTTATTATTTGTGTGAGTGGATGTGTGCATGTGCCTGCTTGAGTTTATGCTTATTATGTGTATACAGGAGACTTCAGGGGCCAGAAGAGGGTACCAAAGCCCCTGGAACAAGAGTTAGACAGTTTTGAACTGCCAAGTAGGTGCTGGGAACTGAACTCGGGTCCTTTGCAAGAGCAGTAAGCACACTTAACTGCTGAACCATCTCTCCAGATCACCATCTTCTTTTTTTCCTTTCTATTGAGTTTTTGTGCATTTCATACATCTTGATCATATTTAGATCTACCTCCCTATATGTATACCCCATAGCCTCATCAGATTCCATGCATTCTGTCATACATATTAAGGCCTATTGAGTCACGTTTGTCTCCAGATGTCCTTCGGTATGAGTTCATCCACTGGTGCCTGGTCAGCCTATCTACTGTCACTCTCTTAAAGAAGACAAACCCCCTCACCCAGCAGTGATCAGTTGCCAATAGTTCCTCGGCGCCTCAGCTAAAGTTGGGGCTTCTTACTCATTTCCCTACTTCTATGCTGGATTTTTGTCTGGTTTGTTTTATACACGCTGTCACCAGCACTGTAAATTCATATGAGCAAGTTCCCAGCCACCTGGAAAACCGTGTTTCCTTGTGGTCATCCACCACCCCTACCTCTTACAGTCTTATGCTTTTTTAATATTTTATTTATTATTTTTCTTTTATTTGTATAAGTATATTGCTTGCATGTATGTAAGTGCACCCATGTCATGCAATGCCCATGGAGGTCAGAAGAGGGTGTCAGACTCCCTGGAACCAGAGTTATAGATGGTTGCTAGCTGCCATGTGGGTACCTGGAACCAAACCCAGGTCCTCTGCAAGAGAAGCCAGTGCTCTTAACCTCTGAGCCATCTCTCCAGCGCCCCCCACCCCATATGCTTTTCTTAATGTTAGCCATTCTGACTCAGGTGAAATGGGATCTCAAAGCATTTTAATTTGCATCTACTTGTATGTCTTCTTTTAAGAACTGTCTATTCCGTTCATTAGCCCATTTGTTGATTGTATGAGTTGGTGTTTTGATGTCCAATTTTTTTACCTCTTTATATATCTTGGATGTTAGTAGCCTGTCTGATGTGCAGTTGGCAAGGATTTCCCATCCTGTGGTCTATCTCTTCAGTCTGCTGATCATTTCCTTTGCTGTGTAGAAGCTTCTTAATTTCAAGTAATGCCATTCATCAACTCTTGTGAATATCTGTTATGCTATCAGAATCCTGCTCAGAAAATTCTTGTCTATGCTTGTATCTTTTAAGTGTTTTACCAGGTTTTCCTCTAACAGCTTCAAAGTTTCATATCTTACATTAAGGTCTTTGATCCATTTTGAGTTTATTTTTGTGCAGGGCGAGAGATATGGGTCTGCATTCTTCTGCAGGTGAAAATCCAGGTTTTCCATCACTATTTGTTTAAAAAGCAGTCTTTTCACTAGTGTATGTTTTTCTTTATATTATTTGGATTTTTGACAACTTCATATTTGTATATAATGCATTCTTATTATTCCCACTCCTATGTATGCTTTTGACAGTTTTGTCAAAAATTAAGTGGCTATAACTTTTCTTTTCTTTTTTTTTTTTTTTTTTTTTTTTTTTTTTTTGGTCTTTTTGAGACAGGGTCTCCCTGTAGCCCCAGCTGGCTTGGAACTCAGTATGTAGACCAGGCTGGCCTTGAACTCACAGAGATCCACCTGCTTCTGCCTCCCAAGTGCTGTTTGGGATTAATGGCATATGCCACCACACCTGGCCCAACTGTGTGTTTATTTACAGGTCTTCCCTTCTATTCCACTGATCTGCATGTCTGTTTTTATGCCAGTATCACATTGTGCTGCTATAGTTCTGTAACATAATTTGAGACATTACTGTGATAATTCCAGCACTGCTCTTTCTAAGAGTTGCTTTGGCTGTTCCAGGCCCTTTGTGCACCCATATAAATTTTAGGGTTGTTCTTTCTAGTTCTGTGAAGAATGTCACTGCAATTTTAATGATTGCCTTTGAACTTGTAGATTGCTTTCAGTAATATAGCCATTTTCTCAATATCGACTCAGCCTATCCATGAGCATGTGAGGTCTTTCCAGCTTCTAGTATCTTCTTTAATTTCATTTTCAATGTCTTTAAGTTTTCTTTAATCTCCTTGGTTAAAATTATTCTTAGGTGTTTTGTTTTGTTTGTGTTGTACTCTGTTGTGCTGTGTTTTGAGACAAGGTCTAACTATGTAGCCCTGGCTGGCCTGGAACTTACTATATAGACTGGATTGGCTGGAACTCCCGGAGATCCAGCTGCCTCTGCGTCTCAAGTGCAGGAATTAAAAGCGTACTCCAACACACCTGGCTTCTGAGGTGGTTTTATACAGCTACTGTGAAGGGGATTTTATCCTTAAATGCTTTCTTGGCAAATTCCCTGTTGGTTAAAAGTTGATTTTTGCATGTTGATTGTATATCTTACTACTTTGCTGAAAGCACTGATCAGGTCTAATAGTTTTCTGGTGGAGCCTTTGGGTCTTTTAAGTAAACGATCATGTCATCTGCAAATAGGGATAATCTGACCTCTCCCTAATTTGTATCACTTTATTTCTTTCTCGTCTTGCTATCTGTGACACTGAGCACTGTATTAAGAGTGGAGTGGGCATACTCATCTCATTCCAAATTTGAGAGGAAATGCTCCCAGTTTGTTACCATTTAGTATAATGTTAGCTCTGAGTTTGTTGCGTATAGCTTTTATTACACTGAAGTATTGTGCTGGATAGCTTCAGTTGTCAACTTGATACACCTGGGTAGAAGGACTCTCAATTGAGGAATTTCCTCCAAAAGATTGGCCTGTGACCATGTCTGTGGAGCATTTTCTTGATTGCTAAGTAATGTGGGAAGGCCCAGCCCACTGTGGGTGGTCCCACCCTTGGGCAGGTGGTCCTGTGTTATATAAAAAAGTAGGCTGAGCATGGGCCAAAGGAGCAGCAAGTCAGTAAGCAGCATTCCTCCATGGTCTGTGCTTCAGGTTACTGCCTCAAGCTCCTTCCCTGGCTGCCCTCCATGATGAACTATAAGCTGAAGGTGAAACAAACCCTTTCCCTCTCAAATTGGTTTTGTTCAGTGTTTTTATCACAGCAATGGAAAGCTAACCAGAACAAGTATGTTCCTTATAGTTTCCTCAGGATTTTATCATGAAGGGATATCAAACTTCATTGAAAGACTTTTATACATAGATTAAGATGGGGTTTCC
>NW_008360331.1:6058637-6061827 GCF_000622305.1 Nannospalax galili | reverse complement strand
GTTATTTATAGCTTTTTTAATATTTATTATTTTTATTTTATGTGTATGAGTGTATTGTCTGCATGTATGTGAGTGCACCGGTGTCATGCAATGCCACGGAGGTCAGAAGAGAACTTTGGATTTTCCCTGGAACTGGAGTTAAGGATGGTTTGTAGCAGCCATGGTGCTGGGAATCAAACCCAGGTTCTCTGCAAGAGCAGTAAAGTGCCCTTAAACGCTGAGCCATCTCTCCAGCCTCTATTTATAACTTTTTAATTTTGGTAGCTCATATGTGTCTAGGAATGTATTGATTTATTCTATATTTTCCAGTTCTTTGTAATGTCGATTTTCAAAGTACTCCCTAATGACTCTCTGGATTTCACAAAAATCTATAGTAACATTCCTTTTTCATCTCTAATTTTACTTTTTACTTATTTTTATTTATGTGTGTGTGTGTGTGTGTGTGTGTGTGTGTGTGTGTGTGTGTGTATGCTTGTGTATGTCATGAGTGTCCAGAAGAGGGCATCAGATGCCCTGGAGCTGGAATCACAGGGAGGTATGAGATGCCTGATGTGACTGCTGGGAATCAAATTTGGGCCCTCTGGAACAGTAGCAAATGTTCTTAGCTGCCGAGTCATCTCTCCAGCTCCCTCATCTCTAATTTTATTAATTTTGGCTTTCTCTCTCTTTTAGTTAAATTATCTAGGGATTTGTCAATGTCATGTTTCTTAAAAAAAACAAACATCTCTTTGTTTGATTGGGTTCAAGTGTTGTTCTTTTACTCTCCATTTCATTAATTTCTTCCTCAATATTTATTATTTTTGTCATCTAATGCTTTTGTGTTTGGATTGTTCCTTAGAACTATCATTATTTATTTAATTCATTATTTATTTAATGTTTGATCACCCTGCAGGAGGATGCCAGGTACCCCCATGGTACTTCAGTGTGCTTAGGCTCTATAGCATTGAACAACAGATAGCTTCAGAATTTGATCTACCTGATGACCTCAATTTCAGAGCTACCAATTCCAGGGTTATTCTGCCTCACCAAAACCCTGCAACTATGTTTGAGGCACATGCTGTCTTTGGGTTTATGTTAAGGATAGGAATGCCTGGCTTTTGTTACATAGTAGGATTAGGTTAAGTAAATATATTGGAAATAATGAGAGCCAGATTCCTTACTGTGCAAAAGTTCAAATATGAAAATGGAAAGGTTAGAACAAATTTGTGCTGTTAGACTGAAACTAGAGGTATATTTATAAGCTCAAAGTTACTGATAAGTAAGAATTAATGTTACACTTCTAGCTCTATGCCACAAGATGTTTGAGAAATGGCTAATGCCAAGCAGAGTGGTGAGGAGGCATGCAGATGATAGGAACATGTGAAAATGACACAATAAGCAGCATTTAAGCTGGACTCCTAAGAATAAATCGAGGAACATTTAAACCTCAAAATAAATAATGAAAGTAAAAATTATACCTCTTTGAGGAAAACAGGAAATCATGAATCCAATATAAATATATAAATGAGACAAGGTAAAGTTGTTTAAAATAAAATGCCAAGAAACAGACATCATGGAGTAGAAAGTTAGAAAATCAGAATTTGATAAATATTACACTAAAACTGATTCAAATATCACCAGTGGATGTTAAAACTAGTAGACACAAGCAGGGCATGGTTGTACATGTCTTTAATCCCAGCACTCAGGAGACAGAAGCAGGTGGATCTCTGTAAGATCAAGGCCAGCCTGGTCTACATAGTGACTCCTAGGCCATCTTGGGCTACAGGGAAACCCTGTTTCAAAACGAAAATAAAAAACTAGTAGATGAAGAAAAAAACTAGTGAGACATTGAAGAGAAATAGGATCACTACTTAAAGCAATTCCCTCAAAAGACCTATATATTCAAAAAGAAAAACTAACTGTGCAGGAAATTAAACTAGAAGATAGGGGATAGGAGCCAGATAGGAGCCAGAGCTCCTGCCAAAATTGTAGCATGTGTTGTATCTGGATGGTGTACATATGGGAGTTCATCATTACCACTGTACTATGTGCTGGATGAATTTTATAAATTAGACTAAAATTATTTTTAAGGATATTAACAATGAAAAGCACCTAATACTCCAAAATTCCCCAGGATGCCAATGTGAACAAACCAAATGGCTTCTGAAGGTACTTGAGTCTAAGTCAAAGACATATATAAACAAATAGCTTTAGTATATTGGGGCAAAAGTCAAGCAAAATCCTGAGAATGTTCACTCTTTGCCCAAGGTGTGCCTTCAGGCTTTCCTTAATTCTATGCTTCATGTCTGCCATTTTCGTCACTGAGCTTCCTTCTTCTGGATCACATAAAAATACAAAAATACAGTAGGGTCAAAATATCATGTACTTCTGTGAGTAAAGCCAGACTTACCATCTATATTCATTATATGTATGCATGGATAATTCATATATTTTAACTGGCTGAGAGAAATATTGAAAACTGACTGTTCTGAAATTTGAGATCTCAATGAGATGGATCTGCCAAACAATGCTTGATATTTCAATCAAAGAGAGGCTCCTTTTTTTTACACTAATTCATAGAAATGATACATTCTCAGAATCAAATTCTTTTTTTACTTTATTTATTTATTTTTTTAATTAAAAGAAGCATTTCATTACAACAGCATTAACCTATTCAATAACATTTTTCTGAGCTAGGGTACATCTCTTTCAAAATTGGCTGTACATTTCTAGGTTTACAGATGAATTATTACACTTATAAAATCTTATACTCATTATAAACTCTCTAAGAGATAAAAAAATTAAATGAGGTTCCAACGTATGAAAAAGATCTCCACTTCATTGTCAAAACACACAGTTTCATACAGAAAAATTCATTCCAAGCCTATTGACATTGAGACGTTTTACACATGCATTTCTAATCTCTATATACATAACTATTACTGGTCACAGTCACCCAACTTCTGAGCTCCTCAGCATCTGAGCATGAATACAAACTGGTCAGGTAGACAGCCTTCCTCTCCCACTAGAGCCTCCATACTCTGCTATCCCTGCCACTGTCCACTGTGCTGTCAGCACCCCCATCCATTCCCCGCTATCTGCCCTTCTGGTAAATCTAGTCAGCCAGAGGTCCCTGTTCCAGAAGGATCAGCTGTTCCTTATCAACGGCAATCCATTGTCAGTATTCCTTTGGATAGAATTGGGGTCTGCT
>NW_008360331.1:6023479-6052035 GCF_000622305.1 Nannospalax galili | reverse complement strand
GCAGGGCCAGGTCCAGAAGTGGTGCCCCTGGGGCCCAAGAAAGGCACTAAGGTAGTCTGGGTGAGAAGGGTGAGGAAGCAGTATTGGTTCCCCCGGTGTCTGGGGCCCCAAGACTAGGGATGGCGCAGGTCCCAAACTGGGAGTAGTGAACAGCGGGGGAGATGGGAGGGGGAATGTCAGAATAAAATTCTTTTATAAATAAAATGCTCATATTTATCCCTTCAAAATCAGGAAAAGAATATACATTTCATACTACATGTTGTGACTGAAACATTCAGTAATTTATACCATTTCTTCTTCATAGATATGTAGTGAGACTACATAGTCTGGCATCCTTGGTGCTTAAGAAAGCCATGTGACTGAAACTTTAGCTTCCCAGTCCTCCCTAAAAATTTCTCATGTGTAATCCTCCATCCTCTGCTGCCAGTTAGACCACGGGCACACATACATGAGGAAAAGAAGCCACTGAAAATTGGTGTTCTATTTATTGCTTATAGTTAGTGTTGTTTGAATTAAAACAAATAATCATAGGCAATCTTCCAACTATCAAATGTGTTATACTTACAAATTGAGGCTTGTAGTATGCTGGACCTGTTGTGCTGTCACTAGCAGGAGGGGAGCATTTTAGAATACTGCCATCCTCATTGAGGTGGTAACCATGTGACTGTCCACAAGAAGGAATTGAAGGAACATCAATGCTTTTGGAAACTGTAGGTACTCTTGAAATTTTCTTCAAACATAGATGATTGTGAAGAAAGCATTTGTGTTATGAAGAAAGAGAATAAAGAACCAAGTATTCTAATTTACTATAGGAAACCATTAAATATTGACTTAATAAATTTCATCATGTAAACCAAAAACGTTTGTTTTGTAAAAGGACTGAATTCAAATTTTAGATTGTCTTATGCAATAAGAGATACATACTAATAAAGCCACCATAAGAACCAACGATTCACTCTTATTGTGTCAATTCATTTTGCTTAGTAAAAGAAATATAACTAATGCAAAGAAACAAGCATTCCTACAGCAGTATCAGCTGCTATTAGGGTGCATGCCACACAAAGTAATCTTCAGTTTTTCTGTAACATTTTCTGGCTTCATTCCTTGAAACTTGTTTTGTTTCTATATTACCTAGGACAAACTACAAAGCAAGAAAATGTATGATATAATGCTAAAAAAATGAAAAAAATATTAAACTGAATTATAAATATATATTAGTTGTTAAATGTTACTCAAAATATATGCTTAATTTTGGAAGAAGCTATGGCAAAAAGAGAACATTAATGTTAGAGTCAGAAATTTTAGTTTGTTAATCTTTTTTCAAAATCGACTTTAGTACAAAATATTTTGTAACTTAAATATAAACAGGAAATAGCATATACTAGAAACAAAAAATATATATCTAATAAAATATTGGGCATTTAAAGGATTTAGTTATCTGGGACACTAATGTGTTTATGTTGATCCCTGCGTTTTATGGACAAATAAGTGAAGGCAATAGTTATATATCCACATGCCCATGTACAATTGTGCTACAAAAAAATACCAATGGCATAATTTTAATTTTCTTCCACTAGATATAACTATTAAGTATTTTCAGTGACACTCATGAGACTAATTAAAAAATTAAGAAAGTGTTGAATGGCTGTTCTTCTATTCAATATTCCAAAAAGCATATGATATCAAGTGAATGTTTCCAAAAAGCATCCCTCCCCTCCTCAAGTTTCTACTCAAGCTGTTCTCCATTACCTTGTATTGCAAACAGACCACAGAACTCTATTCTTCCCTAAACATAACATGCCAGTAGACACCTCAGCATCTCTACTCATAAGGTTTTCTATATCTTTTGATTACTTTGTAAATTCTTCTTTAAGTTCAATTGTTTCTCCCATTCCCTCAAAAAGAGTCTTTACTATGGGATACAGGTCAATATCTCATTATGGCTGTAAGACAGCACTTGATCAACTGCATTGTGCCAATTTTTGCTTATTAGTTCCCTGTTAAAATTGTAAACCTCAGGGAGCAGTGATCTTCCCTGTATGTGTTCTGAGTATCTAGCATGATGTTAACTGGCACAGACAGTCACTCAGCAATGTTTAATAAGCCCCTAATAAATAATGACCATTTATTTTGTCCTACCACATAAAATATACCTGATATCTAAATGTATGCTATAAAACCTAACCTCATATATGGCCCATTTGGAGAAAGTTTCACAGGCAGATGAGAAGAAAGTGTATTCTTTGTTGTTTTGGTAGAATGTTCTATAAATGTCTGTTCAATCCATTTGATTCATAGTGACATTTAACCCCAGCATTTCTCTATTTCTTGTCTATTGGTAAAGTGGAACACTGAAGTCACCCACTTTCACTGTGCTGGAGTCAATCTGTGATTTTAGATCTAATTGTTTCTTTTATGAAATTGGGTGCCCTTTTGTTTGGTGCATATATGTTTAGGATTATAATATCCTCTTGGTGGATTTTTTTTCCTTTAATGAGTATGAAATATCCTTCCTTATCTCCTCTGACTAGTTTTGAAGTCTATTTTTTTCAGATACTAGAATAGCCAGGTCTGCTTGTTTCTTGCTCCATATTCTTGAAATATCTTTTTCTATCCTTTTACCCTATGGTGGTGTCTATCCTTGGTGGTGAGTTGTGTTTCTTGAAGGCAGCAAAAAAGTGAATCCTATTTTCTAATCCAATCAGTTAGTCTGTGTTTTTTATTGGGGAATTGATACGGTTCATGTTGAAAGCAATGTTTATTATAAGTTTCTGTCATTTTGTTGTCGTGTTTTCTTAGACTTCTTTTTGGTTAACTGTTCTGGACTTATTTATTCCCTGTGCCTTCTTGGGTGTGTTTAATCTTCTCTTCAGACCAAAGTATAATCTTCTGTAGTTGGTTTGCATATAAATTCCTTAAATCTGTTTTTGTTATAAAAAGTTTTTCTTTCTCCTTTGATAACAACTGATAATTTTGCTGGATACAGTAGTCTAGGCTGGCATCTGTGTTCTTTCATGACTAATAGGACATGAGTTTGAGCTCTTTTGACTCTCATTGCCTATACTGAAAAAAAAATCAGTTGTTAGTCTGATGGCCCTAACTTTATATGTGATTTGATCTTTCTTGTGGTTTTCAATAACCCGGGATAACCAAAACAATCCTGAATAAAAAATAGAGATGGAGGTTTCACCATCCCAGATTTTAAATTATATTACACAGCTATAGCAATAAAAACAGCATGGTACAAGCATAAAGCAACAGACACATTGATCAACTGAATACAATTGAAGACCAGGATATAAGTCCATGTACCTACGGCCACATAATTTTTGAAAAAGAAGCCAAAAATACACACTGAAGAAAAGGCATCTTTTGCTGGTCAAACTGATAGCTGAATATAGAAGAACGAAGCTGGATTAATATCTCTCACCTTGCACAAAACTCAACTCCAAATGTATCAACAACCTCAACATAAAATCTTATGCCCTAAGCCAGTCATGGTGGTACATGCCTTTAATCCCAGAGCTCAGAAGGCAGAGGCAGGCAAATCTGTTAGTTCTAGGCTAGCCTGGTCTACATAGCAAGTTCCAGGCCAGCTGGGGCTACAGGGAAACCCTGTCTCAAAAATGCCCCCCAAAAAATTTGACTTAATTATTACTAACATTATTCAACTAAATACTTAGTCCTGAAATATAAAGTCCTCTTTAAGCAGAGAATTGCTTTAAAATGTAATTTTGTACTATATGAAGGACTTAGGAAAAATAAGAGAACCACACTAAATAAAATGTGACCAAATTCACATTAAATAATATTAGTTATTTCAATAGTGTGGGCCTTTGGTGTAAAAATAACTTGATTCTATAACATTAACATATTTTTCCAAGGCATCACTACTGCCCTCCTATACAAACTCTTTACTCCAAATACAATAATCTTCCTTTTGTCTCCCATAAATATCTTCACTCATATAATACTCCATGCCTAGTATACAAATTCTAACCCCATTCTTTGAGGCCCATCTATAAACTAGCTAGGATTAGCTTCCATTTATCTTCTATGTCTTCTGTAACACAGTTGTCTTCCAAATTGCTAAAGCGTTTAATTACATGATCATTCACCTATCATCTTTCACATTTTGTCTTGAATTAGATGCTATCTATACGTCTCCCATCAAATTTTCAGCTTTCTTACTTCAATTATCATGGGTTTGCTTGCTTTCTTTGTGTTATTATAGAGACAGAACTCAAGGCCTTGCACATGTTAGGCAAGTGCTTTTTACCACTAAGCTATACCTGTAGCCCAGGAATCAAGTGGTTCACTTCACTGTTTTATTAGTAGTGCTTTAAACAAAGTCTCTATAAATAAGCAAACTATATATAGATAAACACATGGTTTTTAAATCTCCCTTGCTTCCTACTCACCACATACACTGTGATTACAGATTAATCAAAAATAAAAGGAGAACCTGAGGGTGTAGCTCAATGGTAGAACACTTATCTAAGCACACAGAAAGCCCTGGCAATCTCTAGGACCAAAAAATAAAAAGAAGAAACAATGAAGTATGATGATAATATAGTTTAAACCTAAGGTTTATAAAAAAAACATTAAATATTTATTTAATTATAAACTACAATAGTTTTATAGTAAGGATTTTTAATGTTCTCAACATCAAACTACTAAAGATTTTCTTTTTATGTTACCTAAAAGAAATGTAATTAGATGCATAATTTAAAACAGTAACACACTGAAGATGCTCTTCAGCTTTTAGTACCTGTTTGCTCACAGTATCTAGTGTTCCAGGATAAGACTGAACATAGCTTGCAGGTCCTGGATTATCTGAAATAAGCTTCTTAAAACGTTTCTCTTGGTTTTGCAGACTATGGCCTCTTTTTATTTTATACTAACTTGAAGATTTAAAAAAAATTACAAAGTAATTAAAGAAGTACTTTAGAATTCCTACTCGATAAATATAAACATTAACAAACAGTTTTAAAACTGAATCTGAGGAAGGTAAGATTATCAACTGAGAACATGGCTCTTCTGAAGGAGGATAATAAAACAACAATTATAGCATCAGTTTAACTGTAAACTCAGACCAGAATTTACTGCACTTTAGAGCATGCTAAGGGAATACAAGAAATATAAGAATTCCCAGAACTACAGGGTAGGGTTTTGTTTTGTTTTGTTTTTATTAAATTTTGTTGTATTTCATACAGAATATCTCAAACAATCTAAATCATCTTTATAGCCCCATCCCCACCAGCACCCTCCCATAGTCCCCCATTGAAACCCATATACTCTGTTCTGGGTGTTAAGGCCCACTGTGTCAAGCCAGTGTCCCCAGATGTCCCCAGTGCAAGTCCATCCACTTGTGGTCTAGTCAGATACCTCATCTATCTATCCAAACACCTATCATTTTCTTTTTTTTTTAATAGAGCATAGGGTGGGGTTTATTTACATCCCCCATTTACAGTTGCACTAGAAAGTCCACACTCAAAAATAGATCCTGTGACTTCCTAACAGCCACAGAAAATGGTGAGAGAGGCGCCAGCGTAGGATTTTTTAAAAGTGTGTTATGCAGGTCATTGGGAAAATGCAAACTTATGAAATGAATTTTCAAAATAAGAGCATTCATATTATAGTGAAAAGACAAGCCTTCCAAGCTCACTTAGGATTCTTTTCATTAATAACATTGTTTCCAGAGACCTTGATATAGACTTGTTTGATAAGCTTGGCTTTATGCTCAGATTAGTCTTAAGTATTATTCATTCATAGAGCACACTGGGAGGGATCTCCCCTGGCTCACCAACAAACTAATAGTTAATTCAAATGAAATTCCAAAATGTAAATGATATTAATGATAATGAAAATATTGGAGTAGCCCAGAAATGTACATTACTTCTGAGCATAAATGGGACCATTTAAGGTATTTTGGTGACAGAAGTTTGAAGCTATATAGAGACAGGAGACAGATGGGACATGGAATGTTATAGCCTTAGAACAAGGCACAAAACAAGTCATCTACTGCCACCTACACATCTTGACCATTTGTATAATTTTCAGATGTCAAAATTCAGTCAGGGCTCCATGCTGCCACTTTTGTGGACCATTACACATATAAATTTTTAAAGATTTGTTTATTTGTTATTTTATGTGTATGAGTGTTTGCCTGCATGTATTTGTGTGCATCACAAGCATGCAATGCCCACAGAGGCCGAAAGAGAGCATTAGATCTCCTGGAACTGGAATTATAGATGGCTGTGAGTCACCATGTAGGTGCTGGGAACCAAACCCAGGTCCTCTGCCAAAGCAGCCAGTATTATTAACCACTGAGTCCCCACCTCTCCAGAACATACCTACACTTTGTATCATGTAGCATATGTAGAACAAAGAAGAATACCCAGGTAGGCAACCAATATCAAATGCATTTATTTTCTATTATTTGTATTACAAAATATGTGTTGAAGAAAGAAAGACATGAAGGAAAAATAAAATACTACAAGTGTCATTTTGGACTATTAAAAGAAGAAAATAAAAATTTTTTGTTTGGTGTTTTGTGTTTGATTTTGAGCCAAAGATAGCCTTGAACTTGCAATGCTGGGATTGTATGTATGTTGCACTTCACCTAGCTAAAAGAATGTGATTTCTATTAACTCAGACAATTTAACATTATAACTATACCTGTGCTTGGGAAACATTATAGTGTGCTGGACCTGGAGCTGCTTTTGCAGGACTGGAGGCACTTTGCCTGGAACTCAAAGAAAGAAATGGTGCATAGCCACCTATAAAACAAAAAAGTCACACCATGACACAGAACATTGGATTCCAAAGATATCTGAGAAAAAAAGTTCAAAACATATGTAATCATTCAGTGTCCTCAGTACTGAGGCTATGTTCTAGGAACAGCTAGCCACACAGGTTGTAATATTTTAAAACTTCTCACACAACATGATAATTCTTATTAATATACATTAAATATAAGACCTTACAGAATTGGATTTGCTGATCAACAGATAAAACAGTAATATATATATATATATATATATATAGTTGTGTGTGTGTGTGAGTGTGTATGTGGTCACAGGTATGCTCACTTGTACATGAGTGCATGGAGACAGGGGAGCATCAAGTATCTTCTTCTATCATTCCCCATTTTATTTTTTGAGACAGCATCTCTCACTGAATTTGAAATTGTCCATTTTGGGGCTAGACTGGCTGGTCAGTGCATTCCCAGAATCCACCTGTATTATCTCTCACCCCAGTTCCAGCCCCCACACCACTATGACCAGCTTTTATGTGGATTCTAAGGATCCTAACTTGGGGGCTTATGTTTGTATATCAAGCACCTTACCCACTGAGCAGTCTCTCTAGTCCATTTTCTATCTTCTATTCATGTTTAATATTTGTAAATAGCTTATAAAACAATTCATCCACACAAGACATTGTTTTATAACTTTAAATAACAGATATTACTTCTAAAAAATAGCATATATAGACAGGCCTAAAGCTGTAACTCAGTGGCAGAGCACCTGCCTACTACTCACAAGCTCCTGGGTTCCACCCTGTCGCCAACAACAACAAATTTTAGAAACAGTCAAGACAAAAAGAATTTTTTTTGTCTTTTTTGTTTGTTTTGAGACAGGTTCTCCTTGTAGCCCCACCTGTCCTGGAACTCACTATGTAGACCAGGCTGGCCTCGAACTCACAAAGATCCACCTGCCTCTGCCTCCCAAGTGCTGGGATTAAAGGCGAGTGCCACCACACCCAGCCAAGATGAAAAGAAGTTAAAGCAGACTAAGTGGATAATTGATAATGCTTTAGCACAGTGTTGGTACTCAGT
The DNA here is from genome assembly GCF_000622305.1 of Nannospalax galili. Classification (NCBI taxonomy): domain Eukaryota; kingdom Metazoa; phylum Chordata; class Mammalia; order Rodentia; family Spalacidae; genus Nannospalax; species Nannospalax galili. Next base: position 6,044,195 of record NW_008360331.1, on the reverse strand, counting down.
AAATATTTCTTGATTGTCTGATTCTAAACAAAATTTACAAGATTTTACAAATCCAAGTTGTGAACTTCATTGGAACAGCAACCATAATACTAGACAAACTTAGATAATCTACTAAATTCATTTTAAAGAGAAAAGGAATTTCATAGTAGCCCCATTATTCATATTATTGATGGTAAAATATATATATATACATATATATACCGTTATATATTTTACCATCAATAATATGAAGAATATATATACATGAAAAATATACAACAAAAAATCAAGAAATCTACTACTCATAGAATCTTCATTGAAGTTTTCCAAAATTAGCCCACAGACTTCTGTTAATAAACTGAAGTATATCTGGAATTATGAGCACAAGTAAAACCACAAGAAAACTAAAATGAATGTAATGATAATCTCCACATAGGAAGGGACTCCTGTTTTATTTCCAGCTCTGCACTAATGCTTACCTACTTCTTGAAGCTTCCAACTGTCCTAGTTGGCCCAAAACATGGCACTTCCAGTGTGACAACTAGAACAGCCCCACACAAACCAGGATGGCTGGACACCTTATCATAATATTCTTCACAATCAACAATAAAGAATAACTTATATTCCGTTACATATTTAGTTGCTCATTCAATAATACTGAATGTCTTATTGTGTATTTAGTAATCCTACATGATAGTGAAGGTACAATAATAAGAAAAATCCTTACTCCAAATAGTAGGGAAATTAGATAAATACTGCTATCTATATGGTCAATAACTAAGATACAAAATACAGAGGAGGGTTCCAAAGAATTACAAAGGTAGAGTTTGATTTGGGGCCCAAAGATAAAATTGGTATATGAAGTGCCAACTACAGATGATAAATCAAACTGTCAGGAAAGAGAAAATTTGGACATAGGAGAAGAAAATATTTGAGAGGAAAGAAATGAGTTTGGTATGTATTGACTTGGAGGTGCCAACAGCAAAAAAATAAATCAAACTGTCATGAAGCAATAAAGGTCCAATCAGAAAAAGAAGGTGAATAGTATATGATTAAAGGATAAGTTATATAGCCAGAAAACAAAGGGCATTCTCCACACATAAGGAATAACTAGATCTTTGAAACAAGTGCTGATCTGCAAGGACATCAATCTGTATAGCCATCAGATGAGCAATTATTTAAACAGTTATATCAACTGCATTTCCTGACATGGCTTCCTACATTCTGACTGGCTAATAAGATAAACTCATCATTGTTGACATACAAACACAGGCACGTGAATAGAACCATGGACCTCCCCGCAATGCTTTTGTAGCAGATAAAACTCCCACATCATAGAAAAGAAAAAATCTGTAAAAGAAAATATTTAGATTATGTCATTTGGCTTAATAGCTAATAGCCCACATAGACATATGGGCTATTAGCTATCTAAGCCAAATACAGCTAATGTGGGGTGGTATTCATTTTATAGGTACACTTAAAGAGCAAAGAAATACTCCCCAGGCCATTATCAGGATTAGTCACATGGTGGGGGGGTATTTTTGAAACAAAGTCTCCCTGTAGCCCCAGCTGGCCTGGAACTCACTATGTAGACCAGGCTGGCCTCAGTCTCACAATGCTGGGACTAAAGGCATGTACCACCATGCCTAGCAGGCTAATCACATTTTTATGGAATATGTTTTTATCATGAACTAAGATGGAGGTTCCTTATACTAGACTAGTTGTCTCTAGAGAAATTTTTGCCTTGAGAAGATATCCTTCTTTCTCAGATTAGTGGTAAGAAATTCAGGCACAGCTCTCATGGCTGTGGAGTATGAATATCCATTTTCCCATTCACAAAAGCAGAGCAGCTCAATTCTGTTCCTTTAGGTTGCAAGTCCTAGATCAGATACTCCTGATCAAATGATCTGAAAGCGAGGCAATGGAATTAACAAATTAAAAAAGAAATTCCTGTGGAAAATACGGAGTTAGTATACTCGAGGGCTGGCCAAGTAGGGGAAAGTAAAAGGAGACAGGAGAGAAAGAGGGTGAGAATATCTGCTTCTAACACTACCAAATCATGTCCTCTTGTGAGGCTAATGTAGCTATTACGTTATGTGAAGTCCCAACATCTGCTCTTTGCACATCATACTCTTAAAATGTACCTCATCTTCAGTTGAAATAACTGTACATCCATCTGCATAATCCAGTGAGCTACGTATTATGGGCACATGAACTACAATAGTAGTTGCTTTCAAATTACATTGCCAAGGAATCCAGCAAATAAATGGATAGAGACATCTGTTCTATCGCTTATCAGCATGTTATCACTGAATATCACTAAAACAACACATCTACTCAGAGTTCCCAATCACAAAATTTCATTTATTTCATAAGTCAACAAAGTATAATCATTTAAATCAGTGTAAGAGCCTCACTACATCCTACTTACTACCCTCTAAGAAGAGCTAGCATAAGTCACCAGGTGTGGTGGTGCATGCCTTTAATCCCAGTTTTCAGGAGGCAGAGGCCAACCTAGTCTACACAGCAGGTTTCAAGCCAGCTGGTGCTATAGGGAAACCCTGTCTCAAAAAGACAAAAAGAAAAAAGAGTTACCGTAAGTCATAGGATGTTGAAGATTAGGAGGACCTCCATTCCTGAGACCTGGAGATCAACCATAACCTCCACCTATGGGTGAGACCCTGAACACAGGAGTCTCAAGACCCTGACATGTGGAACTGCTGCATGCTCAGCAGAGGAAGTTGGCCAGATCAAAGAGGCTGACCATGTTCCTCATTCTAAGGAAGACACCTTAATTTCCCTGTCTGAGAGAGTAAACATCTTGATCAATAAATCAGCAGACACCCAATAACCCTGAGTAAGGTATAAACATCCTGCTATGTAATTGCCTTGGCTTGCACCAGCTCAAAGTTACTGTTCCTGTTTTTCATCTAAAAATGTTCTGATGCTTTGTATGCAGCTGCAAAAGCCATACATAACTGATAGTTTCTCTTCTGTATAAAAACCTGTTGGGCTTTTAATAAAGTTGACTTGTTACTAGACCTGCAAGCCCCCAGAGTCTTTACTCTGCACCTCCGATCCACCATCACAGGGCAGGGTCTCCCATAGGGAGGCCTCTGCAATAGGAGTTTTTGTTTCATTTATTATTATTCTGAGTCTGTGTGGTGTGTATGCTCACACACAGGGAAGTCAGATGACAATTCGAAGGAACAAGTTCTCTCTTTCAAACTATGTGGGTCCTGAGGATCTAACTCAGATCATCAAGCTAGTAGCAGGCATCCTTACCCACTGAGCCACCTCACTCACCCCATACACATTGGAGGGGGGTATATTATGTTTGTTTATGGTTTTTTTCCATACAAATTTTTATGTGGCTTAACTTTAATACAATATTTTGTTTCTTTTTTGTTTTGTTTTGCTTCAGTTCCATTCAGTTGGGTTTGGTTTGAGTTTTTAATATTTTATTTATATTTTTATTATATATGTATGAGGTATATACATATATACCTCAGGTATATAAGTGCACCATGTCAAGCAATGCCCATGGAGACCAGGAGAGGGTGTTAGATTCCCCTGAACTGGAGTTAAAGACAGTTATTAGCTGTGATGTGGGTGCTGGGAATCAAACCCTGGTCCTCTGCAAGAGCAGTCAATGCCCTTAACTGCTGAGCCATCTCTCCAGCCCCTAGCTTGGAGTTTTTTGAGACAGGTTTCCCTGCAGCCTCATCTGGCCTAGAACTTGCTATGTAGACCAGGCAAGCCTTGATCTCACAGAGATTCACCTGCCTCTGCTCCCTGAGTGCTGGGTTTAAAAGTGTGCTCCACCATACAAGGCTTGCCAGAAGATTTTTTAATTGAGTATTTTGTGTTATTGGGTTGAAAATGAGAATAATAAAGATCATGATTACTGCCTTCAAACAGTTCACATCTTAGAGGGGTTTTTAGATATTTTAACAGTAATTATAATATAGAATCAAAGTGATATAAAATGGCCATTATAAGCCAGAAGAAAAACCTAAGAATAATCAAAGAACTTCATTTCAGCTGAACATAAAGAATCAATAAGAGGGGGCTGGACAGATGGCTCAGCAGTTGAGTGCTGGGTGTTCTTGCAAAGGACCTGGGTTCAATTCCCAGCACCCACATAGCAGATAACAACTGTCCATACTATCAGTTCCAGGGGATTCAGTGCCCTCTTCTGACCTCCACAGGCACTGCATGACACAGGTACACTTACATACATACAAGCAATACACTCATACACATAAAATAAAAAAAATAGAATATTTTTTAAAAGAATAACAACTAGCCGGGTGAAGAAGGAACACACGACATACAGGGCAAATGCATCAGAAGGCACAAAGGAACAGAAGGGAGAAACCATGAACTTAAGAAAACTAACAAGCTAGAATTGCTGAAATGTACATCAAATGTGGAAGGACATACAGGTGCTTGGAAAGATCAGATTAAGTGGACACCAGACCAGAGATGAGAACATAAACTTATTGCCATCAGATTCTTAACTTTGGTGTCACAAAAGTTCGGGGGGATTTTTTTTTTCTGTTTTACCAATAGCAAAATTACATGTTAAAAAGATTATCCACAAGACGAAAAATGGATTGGACACTGAAACAGAATTAACACTTTAAATAATGAAGACCTGTATTAAGTTAGGGTTGTTAGGGAGAGGGAGAAACATCTTTCAGAGATTATAAAGATAGACTCAATGGTCTTAAAGATCAAGAGTAACGGTCAGGCAAAAAGGCAGGCTAGACTGCCCTTGCTCTTGCACCAGAACTTCACCATAAGACCCTATTGCTGAAGACACTACATACATGAGCTGTAGAGCAAACAATGAGAAATCAAGTTGGTACTAACATCAAAGATTCATCTCTACTGCCTAGCTTTCACAGTGCTGTAAGGTACTATGCATGCTACCAGAAGAGAAAATTGATCATCATCTTACCCAGCTGTGAATCTTGGGAGCTACAACAAAAAGTCATCTGACAAGATATGCCCGTTGGTGCAATAGTGGTATGAATGGTTTAGGAGTAACGAACCAATTTATGACTGGATTTAAGGTCTGCTTCACCAGAGTAAGCCCATACCTGACACTTATATCAGGGTTAGGAGCCTGTGGATAAACAAGTCACAGGCCATAGGGGAGAGCCTATTACTATTATCCTGCTAAATAGATAGGATTAAACTGACTCCTAATGACTTATTAGTTTACCCTCAGATTAATGCATCCCTCAACTCATATCAGAGAAGCTTCTTTATGCAGAAGAAGGTGATTAACACAGAGAACCACATGTAGAGAATAAGAGATTGAAGAGTGCTCATCCCTGAATAGGACACCTATATCAAATTTATGCCTCCCAAGGCTCCGGGAAGACAGGATAGGAAAATTTTAAGAGCCAGAGGAGTTGGATGACCACAAGGAAAGAGAGTTTTGCAGGCAGCTGGTCAGTTACTCATATGAACTCACAGCAATGGTGACAGCATGCATGAGTCCCACCTAAGCTCAAGCTAGACAAAACCCTAGCACAGAAGTGGGGAAGAGGAGAAGAAGCTCCAACTCTACCTGAGGAAGTATTGGTAACCTATGGCTTCTGGAAGGGCAAGAGTCAGTCTCACTTAAGGATAAGACTCTTGGCAGGGTGATAAGGTTAAGTGTATTGGGGGTGGGGGGACCTAGCGTTTCAAAGCTTAGGCCAGACAGGTAGAGGGGTCCATAGGAGGCACTGGCAATTAAAGTTTTTTATCTGACAGTAACTGAATGTGAATAGTAATTGAAGTTATGGATATGAATAAGAAAGTGCAAAGAGCAAAGTGACAAGCGAAAGATGGAACTTAAATTACACATGCAAAAAACCTGGTGCTAGAAAAATATTGTGGAAAGAGCTGCTTCTAAGAAAGTGGTCAGTTGTGCCAAAATAAAATTAAGGATAGAAAAATAGCATAGGTGTGAGCACTTTAGGTGGTCATTGGTAAACAGTAAAGTGTTGGGGGATAAATGGTTATAGCAGCTTACCTGCAGTAAAATAAAGGCTTTCAAAGTTCCAAAAATGCTGAGAACAGATGCTGGAAAGCAGTGAAATTTGAGATTTGAAGCACGGGCAGATGAGAAATTTTAACAGGCCCAGAGAAACTTGAACTGTACAATCTGAGCAGAGACATAAATAGAATAACTGATGCCAGCATTTTTTTGATATTTTATTCATTATTTTTATTTTATGTGTATTCGTGTATTGCCTGCATGTAGGTAAGTGCACCCGTGTGGTGCAATGCCCGCGGAGGTCAGAAGAGGCTGTCAGATCCCCTGGGACAGTTGTTAGCTGCCATGTGGGTGCTGGGATTCAAACCCGGGTTTTCTGCAAGAACAACCAATGTTCTTAACCACTGAGCCATCTCGCCAAACCCTTTTTTAAAGACATTTTATGCTTACAGGAAACCTACGTTTACTAAAGAAAACACTATAATTTAGATGGTATTAAATTCCAGACAATTATCAGAAAAAAAGTAGAATGCAAATTAGAAATATTTATTAAAAATTTGGCCTAACTCACTAACTACAAGGAAAGAAAACCAAATAACTATTTAAATTATGCATCCCCAACCCACCTCTCAACAACATAACTTTTCTTCACAGAATATAGAAAAAGGTTCTCATGAAGTGTGAAGGAAAGATGGGGATAGATAACTGTGTGGGGAGAAAATGAGTCTGTGTTTAAATAATATTGCAAAATAGAAATATGAAAGTTACACTGTAGTAAATAAATTATCCGTCCCCTCTCAACAACATAACTTTTCTTCACAGAATGTAGAAAAAGGCACTCACGAAGAGTGAAGGAAAGATAAGGATAATCATGTAACTTAACTAGAAAGGAGGGGTGATAAGTCTAAGTGATATTGCAAAATAGAAATATGAAAATTAAAGCATAATAAATAAATATGATAAAGAGAAGGTGTGTGAAGACCGTCAGACTACAAACCAGAAACGGCAGGAGCAAGATGTACACAAGACTTGGATTCCATAAGGTCAACAGAGGCAGAAAATCAAAATCCTGGCTGTAGGATACTTCATGCTTTGTTAGGTATATGAGGGGGTCCGTTTGGCTTTATGTTTAATTCACATGAACACAGAAGAAGAGCAGGCAGACGGTGGGATGCCTGTCACAGGAACCTGGCTTTCTACATCTTACCTGTGGCCTGGTTCAGGAAAGGTACCTGATAGGACCCAGGACCCACATGCTCCTCAGTGCTGCCCCCTGCTGGCAATCTGTGCAAGCGGGGAGCACGGTCGTACAAGATGAGGGGTTCTAGGGACTTAGACACAGGCAGCTAGAGGCAGGCACAGCTACCGAGGGCCTGAGCAGGTCAGTAGGCCTGGAGCGAGCGCAGGGGCTGTGTGCTGACCCGCTCCGAGTGTCAGCCTTCCCCCAGCTCATCTGGTTCAGAAGGAAAGAGTGCGGAGAGGCGGGACCACCTCCCAGGCAGCAGGCCTCAACCGGGTGCTGCCCTAAGGATATTAGCCCCTAGAGCTTCCGGTCGTGGCTCCGCCCATTCCTCTCCTCCCGGAAGCCTGGAATGGACAAAGGCGGCCAGACTCTGGTTAGGCCGAGCATTTCCGGGGAGACCTCAGAGCATGCGCACCGAGTCCCAGCCTGTCCGGTCCTTTAGACACGTGGAAGGCTGTGCTGGAAGCGCTGGATGTGTGCTCGCCTGTGTTCTGCCGAGGTCTAAAACAGACCTGCTCAGAAAAGCCTTAGGAAACGCCTTAGAAGGAGGCGAAAGTTAATTTGACCTTGATTTGTTTCCCCCGTCAAGAATGACTGGAAACATGCAGCAAAAACTCATGGAAAAAAAACTGGGTTTGGGTTCAGCAAGGTTGCCCTTCCTCCCTACCACAGCCACCTTCACACCATCGGAGCAAAGTCATCTCTGAGCTTGTAGACAGCCTAAACTACAGAAAGAAACCAGGAGTGGAGAGGGTCAGAGTGACAAGAAATGTCCAAGGGAAGGGGAAAACTCACCGACTGAAGCAAGGAATAGCAGGGGGCCGAAAGTTGCCTCTCTTGGATGCCAGACAACATTTTGGTGTATAAAGCAAAAGCCTTGAAAAAGCCCAACCCACCCCACTGAACCAGTAAGCCATTTAACTTTCAACAAGAGAAGCCTGGCTTGCAAACCTGGAAGAAGTCTGTCAGAATCCACCTCTCTGAATCTTGGGCAGTTTTTCAATTAAGAATCGTATCCATTCTAAGCATCCTTAAAGGCTTAGACAGTCTACCATGGTCATGCCTGATACACAGAAGAGCCTTAGTTTGTCCCTCAAACAAATTTCAATTTGTTTATACTCTGTAATACTTGATTTGCTACTTCATTCTGAACATCGCAGACTGTGCCTCAATCGTGCCATGTCTATTAGAATATTCTCTATAAAGTGTATGTTTCCTAAGAATGTGTCTCTTACTGCCTTTTTTCTTCTTCTCAATAGCTAAATGAATAATTTACTTTAAAATTTTTTGTTGAGGGGCTGCAGAGATGACTCAGCAGTTAAGAACATTTGCCGTCCCTAACTCCAGTTCTGGAGGATCTAACGCCCTCTTCTGACCTCCATGGGTACTGCACAACACGGGTACACTTACATACATGCAGGCAATATACTCATACACATAAAAATAATAAAATATTTTTAAATTTTATTTTAAAATAAAAATACTTGTTTGTATATACTCTAGGTCCCATGCACTCCTAAGTTTACCAGGATACAAAGATTAAGGAAAGTTCCTGTCCACCTTGCTGCCCTCTTGGGGAAAGATATGTATAATCTGAAGCAAGATGGATAAAACGGTAAGAGAATATTGCAACAGTTTGGAAACATCTTCCTATTGATTTGTAACAGTTTCTCATAGACTTTCATTCTCTCTACATCTTACAAAAACCTTCATAGTTCTCTCAATGTTATTTTACCCAATCTACAGTATACCTATTCAGAAGATCTAGAATGCATTTGCCATGACACATTAGAAGGAGTCACAGATGAAAGGAGAATAGTCCATATCATTTGAAGGATGATTAGGTGGTGTTTGTGTTAGCTTGTTGGACATTTCTTAGGATATTGTTTCCTTGCCCTTGATGATCCAAAACAGTATATCAACCCAGACAGCTAGTCAATGTCTGAGCCTAGTTGTGCTAACACAGTGTGATAGTTTGTCCCTGGTCTAGAAAATGAAGAAAATGCACAAAAGCAATAAGATAAAAGATTTATTGAAACTTATTAACAGGGATGCTAACAGGGGAGGTAGTGGCTATACTAACAGAGAGTGTCCAGAGGAGCATGTCACAGAAAGTACTGTCAACAGAGTGCTCCTTTTCCACCAGTTTATCCTTGCCACAGTGCTAATAAAGTTCAGTGGTGGCTAGCAAACTGGACCAACAGCATTTGTTTTCACTATGCTCATTTTCTATTGTACCTAATTACCACAGGGAGAGGGGCTTTATAGGTTAAGACCACATAAGCAGTGACTTGATGAGCTTGCTAGTTTGCTTTGTCCTTGTAGGGACACCACACCAAGGAATCACTTGACTGAGCCTACATGCAGGAGGCTGGTTTCCCCTGAAGATAACCTAGTTTGCCACTGTTCCTAGAATACATGAGAGGGAGTTAGTGGCTGTCCAAATATCTAAATGTTCTGGTCTCAGCCTGCTTTCCTTTTCCTCTTGACAAAAATATTGGAAATAGAGAGGGGCATTTCTAAGGTATGGTGTTTAAGTGTTCTTATAGATAATTCACAAGGCCATGGTTCTGTAAACAATGAAGCAGGCTCATCCCCTCCTCTAACTGATTGTTGTTCTTAATGATATAAATTACCCTTTCCTTGAATAGACTTAGATTAAGAATAGAAGTTGCAACACTTTATCTGCCTTCTGTCTAATTTAACTTTTTGACCAGTAAGTCAAAACTCATTTAGACAAGCTCTGTGTAGGATCTCCTCAAGTTCATTGACAGACCTCTAAAAGAGAATCTGTGTCTGAAGTACTAGCTATGTAGACAGTGTTCCTTTACTTTGCCTCCTGAGTCAATGTTCTTTCTTCAAGGACTTCAAAGGGAAGCGTGGCTAATCAGTGGTAGAACTCCATTGTTTGTGAGTCTTCTGGCCTGAGCCTATCTGAATATCATATATTGAATAACAGCCTATAGCTCCTTCATAATTTTCAAACATTTAATCTTTGAGAATTCTATATTTTAAAAAAGTATTTGCTTAGCAGGGCATGTTGGCACATGCCTTTAATCCCAGCACTTGGGAGGCAGAGGCAGGTGAATCTCTGTGAGTTCGAGGCCAGCCTGGTCTACATAGAGAGTTCCAGGTCAGCTGGGGCTACAGGGAGACCCTGTCTCAAAAAGACTGTCTTAGTTTGTTTCTTCATTGCTGTGACAAAACACTCTGACCAGTACCAACTTGGGGAGGAAAGGGTTTATTTGTCTTACATCTCCCAGGTCGCACACAGTTCATCAGGGAGCCCAAGGTAGGAACTCAGGGCAGGAACCTGGAGACAGGAGCTGGAGCACAGGCCATGGAGGAATGCTGCTTACAGGCTTCCTCCCCTGGCCCCTGCTCAGCCTACTTTCTTATGCAACACAGGCCCACCTGCCCAGGGGTGGCACCACCCACAGTGGGCTGGGCCTTCCCACATCACTCATCAAGAAGATGCCCTTCAGACATGGCCACAGGCCAGTCCAACAGAGGAAATTCCCCAATTGAGGCTCCCTCAACCCAGGTGTGTCAAGTTGACACTAAAGCTATCCAGCACAAAGACCCAAAAATAAGTCTTTCCTTTATATTTTTTAAGTATGAAGCTGTGTTTTTTAGATCACTGCGGCTGCTATTATCTGTATATTCCCTGGTTACAAGATTCTTCTTGTGGTTCAATAACCAGAAGTTATACAATATTTCAAGATTGGAAAATATTTTTTTTGGTTGCAATATGTATTTATCACATAATTAAAGCATAAGGAAAATATTTTTAAATTAAAAATAGTTTTCCTTGTTTCTTATTGTGATATTTTTGAATAGTATGAAATGAGTGTGCTGCTGAAAAAAATAATAAATGCTAATCCTAATTATCTCTTAGCACAAAATACATAATTTGACCCAGCATTTCTCAGTTCCTAACACAAAATTGTCTAATGCTAATTAGCTGCATACTAGTTGACCATCTCCATGTTGTTAGTAAGAGATGTTTAAACCAAAATTTGACTTCAGACTTTATGTTCCTTACATTTCTACCTGCTGAATCCTTCAGGAATAAACATTAAAGTCAAATTTTGTTAAGTACAAACTTCAGGAAGTCAAACATGATTCATCAAATATGCAATGTAGCTACACAGTAAAGAGCTTCATTGAATGCCAGTTTTTCTTTATAGCATTTTGATGATTGAGTAAATAACATGATATGTAGACTGTCAAATGAAGGCTAATAATTCTGCCATAAATAGCCAATAAATGTCTTATAAATACTATAAAACCAAACCAGTCTTGAAACTAACTTCATCACTTTGTTGATTTTTATTTGTTTTCTGAGATTGGATCTGGCAATGTAGCCCAGGCTGGCCTCTGACTTTGGATCCTTTTCTGCTTCAGCCTCCCAAGTACAAGGATTACAAGCCCATGCTACATACTCAGATTAAAACTAATTTCTTTAATGCATTATGACTTAGTTTTTCCATTGTTTTGCTTTTCTGTAAAGATGTAGATCACTTTACATGTATCAGACTAAGGCAAATAAAGATAATCAGTGTTATTCAAGATCACATTGTAAAATGATATCTATTCAGGATGGTAAAAATTGTATTATTTGAAGGTTACAGCATATTTTACATATATTATGTTGTTTAATATAAAGTTTTATTACTTTAAATTGACTATGAAATGACCAGATTTCAGGAAATACATTTTTAAATTACTAATGTAATTTAGATGGCTCGATGGTTGAGCAGTGGCTGCTCTTGCAAAAGACGGGTTAAGTTCCCAGCACTCATATGGCAGCTTATAGCTGTTTGTAACTCTGGTCCCTGGGGATCTGGTCACTTCTGCCCTCTGTGGACATCAGGCACACATGTGGTGCACATACATATATGCAGGTAAACACTCATACATAAAAAAATAAACCCTAAAAATCTAAAAGTAGGGACTGGAGAGATAGCTCAGCAGTTAGGAGCACTGACTGCTCTTGCAGAGGACCCAGATTCGATTCCCAGGACCCACATGACAGCTAACAACAATCCGTAACTCCAGTTCCAGGGGATCTGACACCTCCTTCTGGCCTCCATAGGCATTGCATGACATGGGTGACTTCTACACATGCATACAATACACTTGTACACATAAAATATAAATAATAAAATATTTTTTAAAATAAATTACTGACCCTTTTTTCACTTAAGTTTATTGAGCATGTGCTCTGGGCTAGGCAGTTACATGCATAATTCATCTCTGGCAGAACCAATGTGGCAAATTCTATTAATTTCTCCATTCAATATTGAAGTTTAAAGTCCATTAAATTTATTTTCCAGTGTCATTTAATGGTGAAGGTGGATTTAAAGCCAGTCAGTTTGAATCAAGATAGAACCTAGTTTCGTGGGCATTAAAAGGGACGTGAGCCTACCTGTGTTATGTTTTTACACACAACCAAGCTTTTCCCTAAGTCTTTTTTGCACTTTTCTTCATGTGTGTTTATTCCTCTAAAAAAGTGTCTGGAGGTAGTTTTTTAAAGGTGGAATAGTGACTTCTTGATGGCCAGGTATCAAGACACTCTCAGAGTGGTCTATGTCTTGATGGGTGACCACCATTCTTGAAATAATTTCATGGTGCAAAATGACCCACTGTAGTCCCAGCACCTAGGGGGCGGCAGAGAGGAAGAATAAAAGCGTGTCTTCTCTGTGTCAAGGAGGCTTCATGCTTCCTACTCTATCTTTTTCTTCTTTCACCTTTTTTCCCTCTCCCATGACATTTTATCCATTCTCATAACTCATGTAGCTCCTTTGAGAATCCTACATGTCCTGGTCTGCTTAGCACCTAATAGAACTGTGCTACCACCACTTCAAGAGGAATATGTCCAGATCTTAATTCATTTTCCTCTTTGGAAAGCCCGTTCCTCCTTCTCATTTCCTATTTCTATTCCAAAGAGCACCTTCTTCCCATAGATAAGGCTGTAAACCTCCTTGATGACTTCTCCCATATCTGTTATTTCCACCTCTGGAATCTTTCTGAAATCCACCTCCTCACCCCATTCTTGCTGTCATTTTGGTGATGCTGTCAGCCCTACTGACTTGTTCTAATACCTCAAATGGAATTCCTCCCTCCAGCCTCCACTGCACCTTATCCCACACAGTGCAGCCAGATTAAGCTTCCTAAGTACAGTTTTCAGAATGCCACTCTCCTCCTTAGAAATTTCCTTAGGCTTACTTTGAATAAGGCTAGCATTGGGTGTTTAAACAACCCTGTTGTGGCCTTACTCTTCCTTTATCTTCCACTGTTCCCCACCCACACAAGCCACATATTGATCACAAACCTCTGCATTTGTTCAAACTTTGGAAGTACTCTCTTAGGGTCTCAAAAAATATTTTTTTTTTTTTTTTTTTTTTGGTCTTCTTGAGACAGGGTCTCCCTGTAGACCCAGATGGTCTGGAACTCGCTCCGTAGACCAGGCTGATTTTGAACTAAGAGAGATCCACTTGCCTCTGCCACCCAAGTGCTTGTATTAAAGGGATGCACCACCACACCTGGTTTCATCTAAGAATGTTAAGCTCTAGAAAACACTTTTATTTTCACAGTATTTAACATAACACATTTCAGAAAGTAAATTTTAATGTTTATTGAATTAGTGATTAGAAGCAAAATGAAATATATAGTGACATAAATATTGCTTTTACATTACATTTTTGCTTAGTACATTACATTTGATGAAAAATAGCCAGGTTTTTTTTGGCCAACATCCTTGGAAAACAGATGATGCAGAGACCTGAAAGTTCAGTGCCTTGTCACAACAGGAGGAAGATTATCCCACATCTAGCACCCCCTCCAAGGCTCAGGGACTTTTGCTGAAGAGGTTGGCAGAACGGTTGTAAGAGCTGGAGGAAGGGGTGGAGTGTTAACTGGAAGTGTCCTCCAATCACTATGCCAACAAGCTATAGTCACACCTCCTTCCCATGCTCATCAAGGAGTGGAGGAGGGACTCAGTTACCCTCCCACCCAATCAGTCGACCTTAGCTGCATGTGGGGAGAGGGGCAAAGGATATATAAGCCGAGAACACCAAGAGGCACCTCTCTCACCATTTCGTACAGCTGTTGGGAGGTCACAGGATCTGTATTTGAATGTAGACTTTATAATGCAGCCATAAATGTGGGACACCCACTCTTCTGCAAATAAACCCTGTGCTCTGTTAAAAATAGCTAAAGACATTCATTGGTTTTTGGTTTTTTTTGTTTTTATTTATACTCTAAATTTATTTTTAAACTCATACTTAAAAAATTCTTTCTCAGAGCTGGAGAGATGGCTCAGAGGTTAGGGGCACTGACTTCTCTAGCAGAGGACCCAGGTTCGATTCCCAGCACCCACATGATGGCTATGAACTGTCCTTGACTCCAGTTCCAGGGGATCTGATGCCTTCTTCTGACCTCCATGGGATTGCACAACATGGGTCCACCTACCTATATGCAGGAAATACACATATACACATAAAATAATAATAAAAATAAAAAATAATAAAATGTGGTCTTGCAGAAGACCTGAGTTCAAATCCTAGCACACACATGGCAGCTAACAACTGTCCATAACTCCAGTTCCAGGGGATCTGACAGTCTCTCCTGTCCTCCACAGGCATTGCATGACACAGATGTACATGCAGCTAATACATGCATACACATAAAATGAAAATAATAAATAAAATAAAGAATAAAAACAGATTTTATAATAATAATATGTGATGGAATAACCAAACATTAGTAACCATTCTTTCAAGTAAAAATGAACCACAATTATAGAAGTCAATACCTGTACTTTAAAAGTCCTCATAGTTGCCTATGTTTATTGTTAGTTTGTGATAGCATTTAAAAAATATATTCTGTCTGTTAAAGGGGCACAGAGAGCAGGAAGCAAAGTTGAGGAATAAAGGAACAAATTTTTTACACATGATACCAAGACTCACAGTTTTCAGCTTGTTAGATTGTATTAAATGTTTATGCTAATAAATAAGTCTGCACTAGTTAACTTTCAATTATTTGGATTAAGATATATAAGATCATGGGGCTAAGTAAAAGTGTCTTACATAGAATCAGCTGGTGATATCAACTTATCCTATCATGCTGTCATTGGAAGTCTTACAAATAAGTTTAAAAGCATGCTTAAATACTTGTAAAATAGACTATTCAGGAAGCAAGTGAAGTCATACAGTTAGCTGAAAGAATGAGTCTTGCACAGGGAATCTGAGAACACAGTAATCAAAACATGGCTTCCCTTCCTTCTACTCTCTATTTCAATGTGCCTGACTCCCTTCCAATTAAACTGTTTCTGAGGCCTTTAGAAGCTACATACAGGTGAAACCTTAGGTTATCTAATGTTCTGATAGGTAAAATGATAAAAAAGCTTCCTTCCACATGGGATAGACTTTACTTTTCATTATTTCAAGACTGCTTCCAGTGAGTATTCTATCAGAGTATGAACACACTGCTAATGAAGAAATATATAACATGTAAGTACACTTCCAAAGAGAGGAAGATACTGTCAAAATAAATAGAATTCAGAATATTCAGAATATGAAATGAAATTGTTAAAGGAGACAGATAACAACTACCAAATAAGAGCATTTGAGAAGTTTTAAGGGCAACACAAGAATTTTCGAAGCTGAATTTATGACTTTCCAGCTGCACAATTATGTAGATTAATTGGCGGGAAGAGTTAGTTATTGTTAAGACTCAAGTTAGCTGGAAAAGGATATTTCAACAACTGAAAAGGAGTATGTCAAAATGGAAAGCAATAAACATATGTTGAGGAACCCTGCTGCTAGGGTTGTAGTCCTCCATGTCCGGATAGCTCTAAGGGGCTCGGCACTATATGGAAGGACTCTCCTTCTCAGCAGGGGGCACCCTGCTCTCTGCCTGACTTACCTGGAAAGTGCCGCCAAGCATGGATGCCTGACCTTATTTGGAACATGACCTTTGGCATAGTTACCTGGAGTAAAAACTACCCCCAGGTATTTCTATATGATAATTAGGCATTGCCCAGTAGTCGGATGATAGGAGCCTACTGCCACATGTAAATAAAGCATACTATGAGCACCTATCAGCTGAAGCATTGGCTACTGCCCCAACACTATATTTTCCCTAATCCCCACTGAATAAACGGAGCTGTTTCACTGAGTCTGGAGCTGTTTGTATTACTGAACCTGCCTCCCCGGAAGGGCTTTCTTCTGTCAGCGCTCACTGGCCATCCTGACCCTGTTCGTCGCTTCTGCTCCTTTTGTCCTCGTGGAACAGTGGCCAATGACCCATGAGGCGAGGGAAAGACCCCACAACATAAAAATATCAAATCTAGAAGGAAGAAATCACAAACTTAGAAACTAGGTCCAAAATAATTAATATGCAAATAACAGGCATTCTAAACACAGAAAAGGTCAAGAGGATTTAAAAAAAAAAAAAAGAATAATTCTGATAACAAAACTGTATGTTCAGAGTAAAGGGACCAACGTTGAGTTGATAGTAATGAGAACTGAAATATATCTAGACATAGTTGCAAAATCCTTGTTTACAGTGACACATAGAATAAGTCACCTATAAAAAGAAAATCTCAGAATAGAATCAGAGTTCTCACTTGCAAAACTGTGAGGCAGTAGTCAAAGGAGTGCATACCCTGACTACTAAAAAAATGTAGTCAGAAACCAAAGGTGCCACATGCAGTATCTTAATAACACAATGTGAGGAGATATATAAGAACTTAAAAATATTATTCATAGCCTACAACACCAAATGATGAAACTCTCAAAAGGGCTGTGTCTTCATTTCTTTTCCCTTTGCTGTAATAAAAGTATCCTGAGAAAAGCAACCTAAGAGAGAAAGGGTTTATTCTGCCTCACAGTTCAAGGGTGCAGTCCGTCAAGGCAGCAGGATTTGAAGCAGTTGGTCACACTGCATCCACAATCAGGGAGCAGAAAGGAATGAATACACGTTCCCATTCAGCTCCCTTTCAATATTAATACAGTCCAGGATCCCAGTCAGGGAATGGTGATACCCAGGGTAGCCAGGTCATCCCAATCCAATTAAGATAATCCCCCAAGGCATGTCCAGAGGCCCATGTTCCAGATTCTAGATTCTGTTACATTGACATTTAACAGTAACCATCACAGGCTATAACAACAACAATGAAACTATCCACATGGAAGGTCTTGGGGTAGAATACAATAAATAAGATGAAACAATGCTGATCAATGAATTTTTTACATGAATATACCATAATATATATTAAATGTTTATATAATAACAGACTAACAATATGTAAATATGTTCTAGGTAAGGCCACAGAACCTTAAATTCATAGTAGATGAAAAACTAATACAGTCTAATAAAGAATATCAGAAATACAAGGTAGGCATTAGAGGAGTTGCAGGAAAGAGGTGTCGTGTAGTATCTCAAACACCATGGGTAATGGGAGAGAAAATAGGAGAAATGAGAATGGAGAAAAATGACAATGTGCTAATGGCTCCATCTCACCTTGCAGGTGGCCAAGAGGGAAATAGAGTCTTAGTGAAAGAAATAATTGTCACTAAATAAATATGTGTCTAATATTGATAATGAGAAAAGAAAAGGTGACCAGTACTAGAATTAAAGTGTCACAATAAGACTTCTCACACACCTTAATCCTAGCCCCTGGGAAGCAGAGGCAAGCAGATCTCTGTGAGTTTGAAGCCAGCCTGGTCTGCATATCTACATAGTGAGTTCTAGGCCAGCCATAGTGAAACTCTGTCCCCCCCAAAAGACTTCTCATTGACAATAAAGTAGAATGAGAAACCACTAAGTAAAGTCAACAAAATGACTAAAAAGCAACACAGTAATATAATAATAAACATTATATGAATGAAATGAAGCTTAAAGTTAATGCCTAATAATAAAAACATTAAATTATGCAATTACAAGATTGTCAGATTGAGGACTTTATAAAATCTCCAATAACATTTATAAGCATCACTAAGGGGCTGGAGAGATGGCTCAGTGGTTAAAAGCACTTGCTACTCCTCCAAGAGACTTGGATTCAGTTCCCACCACCCATATGGTAGCTAACAACTGTCCACAACTCCACTTCCAGGCAGTTCCAAGGGATCCAACTGCACATACATGGTGCACTTACATACATACAAGCAAAACTCTCACACGTATACAATAAAAATAAATACAAGAGCCACTAAAACACAGAAGTGATGAAAATTAAGGAATTGGTCAAGTTACACAAGAAAATGTGAACAAAATTGAAGCAGGATTGCAGACCAGGAAATTTAAAAAGAAAACACCAGATAAGACTAAGAGAGATACCAGGGCGATAATGGCAGAGCTTATGGCAATGACACAGCAATAGCAAAATAATTTGTGCATCAAATTACATAACAGATATACATCAAGCAAAAACTAAAACAAATGAAAGAACTTAGTAAGGCAATTATACTGGATGCTTCAGTGTATCTCTTCCAGAGTTGATAAATCATAGAGAAAAAATAAGTAGTAAATAATAAAATCAGTAAACTTTACATACAAAATATTCCTTTGAGCACAAAGAAATCTTTAAATTTTTAAATGTTAAATTGCCACAGAATACCAAGTAACTTAGATAAACACACCACTCCTAAAGGGAAGCAGCATAGCACTCCATTGCTGAAGTCTGGCTGCACACAGTTTCCTCCCAAAGAATCCAGTACTGAAACAGGGAAAAAGAAATTTTCACTGGGGCTGTAGAGATGATTCAGCAGTTCAGAGTGTATACTGCTCTTGTAGAGGACCCGAGTTCATTTCCTAACACTCACATCAGGTGACTTACAACCACTTGTAACTCCAGCTCCAGGGGATCCACCACTTCTAGACTCTGCAGGCAGCTACACACACACACACACACACACACACACACACACACACACAATTATAACAGAATTTAATTTTTTAAAGAAAGAAAAAATATGCAGGAGGGAAACCAGACAGCACTACCCAAAATTTGTTCAAGGTTAACATCAACAACGATAAATTGCCAGGCTAATGACAATACTATAATACCAGGACTGGGAGGGCAGACTCAGAAGACTCATGGGTTCAAGGCCAGCCTTCAACCCAAAAGGAGAACAAACAAATAAAACAGTGTGTTATATTGTTAATAATACCTTTGTTATAAGATAATGAAAATAACAGTTTCCCTTTATAATCTTCTTTCCAAAAACCTATAAATTCAATTTGATCATGAATAAAACATTAGAAAAATGCTAATTGAGGGAGTGTCCTGCCAAACAACTAACCAGTAGTCCTAAAAAATAACAGTCATCAAAAATATGGAAAGACTGACCAACTGTCACAACCAAAAGGAACATAAAGCGACCTAACAACTACATATAGCATAGCAGCCTAAAACCTGGCATGGTGGTGCATACCTGTAATCACAGCACTTGGGAGACAGAGGCAGGTGGATCTCTATAAGATTGAGACCAGCCTGATCTACACAGCAAGTTTCAGGCCAGCTGGGGCTACAAGAATGCCCTGTCTCAAAAAGACTATATAGCCTACAAAGCCTACAAAGGATTCTTGAACAGAGGGGGACATTAGATAAAAACTAAAGAAATCCAAATAATGAAATTAGTTAATAATTGGGCATCAACATAGCTTCCATTATTGTAAATATATAACATGCTAATATAAGTTGTTAATAGTGGGGGAAAGTGAGCATAAGCTATAAAAAGCTCATTACATTTTTTTGTCATTTAAAACTGCCCCAAAATTAAATTTTTACTTAAAAAGCATGCAAAAATACCAAATAAAACTAAAAGTTTCATGAATATATATGCAAAGATTCTGATGAAATACTAGCAAAAAAATATAGTAAGATTTTAGTATTGGTAGCAGCTCATATTAGCTCTACACATTAGTAGGCTGCATTGTGAAATTCCCATGCACACATGTGTTGTTAACATGTCACATTACAGCTAATACCTGAAATAAAGCAGCCTGACTCTTAACTTTAGTTATAAGAATGGGCCTGAACTCACAAGGCACCCATTCCCCCAGATGTCTCTTTGAACTGTGCCATTGAAATAGACCTCACTCATAATTTTATTCCAAACTGTTTCCCAGCATCAATTTTGGGGAACTACAAACTTGGATCTATGGGGTGCGCAGGGACCTTGGGGCGCCAGCTGCTGGCATGGCGCCGGTCCCCTGTGCGCACCTGGAGGGCGGCGGGTCCCACAGCGGGCCCCTGCTTCTCTGCTGCTTCTCCACTGTGAGTCTCTGCTACGGAGGATGGCTCCTCCGAGTTCTGCCCCAATTTCACCTGTGCACTCTCTCTCTAAGTTCGGGGCCCGTCAGCTGCCTGGTCACGAGGAGAGGTGCAGGACGGCTAAAGCTGGATTTCCGTGAGTCGATGACAGAAGGATAGCGCCCCCCAGGGAGGCTGGATCATAAGCAGTAAGAAACAGAACTCAGCTCAG
>NW_008360331.1:6006889-6023129 GCF_000622305.1 Nannospalax galili | reverse complement strand
GGCTACTTCAAAAGACGAGTCAGGAAGATGCCAGGGAAGCATCCTGCTGAAAAAGGAGTCTCTGCATTTGAATCCGAGCCCGTGGGCTTTCCAGACATGGAGAAACTGCTACTTTACACAGCAGGAGTCCCCAACATGGATCCACCCTTATCTTAGACAATTGTGCCGTTTCATCCCCAGGCCTAAAACATCTCATACACACAAGGTCAAGAAATTCATCTCAAACTTCATTGTTTTCAATAAAGGCGTGTGCTGTCTTTTGGCACTTTTGATATATTAATTCTCAAGCATACCCACATTAATTCATTGCCTTGGGGTTGAGTAGCAAATTGGGGTTCCCAGGAATCAAGGTCTGGTGCCCAGGTCACAAGAGCACACGGTTCAGTGAGTTTGCTAGGGTTAATTAAAAATCATTAGTTCAGATTCTGTCCATTTTATGAGTCATTTCTATACATGTATATTTATCCTCTCCACCCTTCCTTCTATCCTCCAATACACCCTTCCCTTCCCTTTCTCTTATAATACCTCTACTTTCAAGTTGTCTTATTTTTTCTAGTTTTTACATTTGAGAAAAAACATCATATATGTTTTTCTGTGTCTGCCTTATTTCATTTAGCATATTCTCCCATTCCATCCATTTTCTTATAAATGGCATGCCTGTACATGCAATTCACATATTAAATTGTGAATAATGCTGCACACATGCAGGAGGCTCTTGCATACTAACTTCATCTCCTTTGAAGATATTCTCACCGGAGGGGGGGCGTACCTGGGTCATACACTAGTTCTAGTTTTAGTTTTTTGAGAAACCTCTGTATTACTTTCCATAGCGACTATACTGATTAACATTCCTACCAATGAGGTGTACACGTTCCTTTTTCCCTTAATCATCACCAGTATTTGTTGTTTTTGCTTGTTTGTTTCTGTTTTTGCTTTTTGATAGTATCCATTCTGATTGGGCTGGAGTGAGACAGAATCCCTGAGTAGTTTTGATTTGTATTTCCCTAGTGACTAAACATATTAAGAAATATTTTTCCAAATATTTGTAGCCATTTGCACTTCTTTTAAAGCAGTCTAAGTGGTCCATTTATTGACTGTAGTACTTGTTCTTTCATGTCAGAATCGGGTTCCTTGTATATTCTGGATGCTAATCCCCTATCAGATGAATAGCTGCAAATATTTCTTCCATTCTGTATCTTCTCTCTTGAATTTGTTGTTTCCTTTGTTGTGTAGAATCTTTAATTTCATCTTATACCATTTGTCAATTTTGCTTTTACTTCCTGAGCTGTTGGAGCCTTATTTTAGAACCATTGTTCATGCCAATATCTTGACATTTTCCCCCTTATGATTCCCTCTAACTTCTAATTTTCAGGTCTTGCATTAAGGTCTTTTATCAATTTTGAATTCATTTTTGTACAAGGTGAAAGGTAAAGATCTAGTTTTATTCTTCTATGATTTTCCTTGCAACATTTTAAAGAGGTTTCTTTTTGCAAATTCAAGTTTTCAGCACCACTCTCAAGAATTAGATGACTGTAGTTGCATCTACTTCTTTCTGGCCCCTCTCTTCTATCACATTAGCCTATGTGTCTCTTTTTCTACAAAGATCATGCTGTTTTTATTACTATGGTTCTGTAGTATATTTTGAAATCTGATAGTATGAAGCTTGCAGCATTGCTCTTTTTGCTCAGGATTTATTTTGGCCATTTAGAAGCTTTTTGTTTCTATTTGAATTTTGAAATTTTTTCTAGCTCTATGAAGAACGTCATTGGTATTTCGATGGCAATGGCATTGAAAATCTGTACATCACTTTTGGTAATATAGCTATTTTCCATAGTATTAGTATTTCTAATCCATGAACATGGACAGCCTTTCTACTTTCTAGTATCTTCTTCAAGTCTCATTATTTTATCATTTTCATTATAAAAGTCTTTCCTCCCTGTCTAGGTTTCTTCCTAGATTTTGTTTCATTTGATTTCTTTGTTCATTTGCCTATTGTGAATGTGATTTTTGTTATACTTTTCCAATTTTATAGAGTATCTTAGTCATCTCTTAACACGGATTTTAAAGGATAATACATGAAGACTAAATAGATATATTCTTTGATTTCAAGAATGATTCAGTTTCACAAAACTAGTACCATATTCTCTATATTACTAAATAGAGGAAATTGTGTGTGTGTGTGTGTGTGTGTGTGTGTGTATAGAAAAGGCATTTGATAAGAGTCATTCCTAACAAGAATTCTACATCTGATGAAAATTGAAGAGTGCTATTTAAGTAAAATAAGAAATACTTACAAAAATTAAAATAGCAAATATTATTATAAATAGCAAAATACTCAAAACAATTAAAAGCAAATAGACTCCTTTATCATGGTGTGGTGATTTGAATAAGAATGTCCCCCATTGGCTCTAAGTATTTGAACACTTTTTCCCCAGTTAGTGGCTCTGTTTGGGAGGTATAGAAGGTGTAACCTTGCTAGAGGAACCATGTCACTGGGGTTGGGCTTTAGCCCTCTCCTGCTGACTTGAAACTCACAGAGATCTGCCTGCCTCTGCCTTCTGAGTGCTGGGATTAAAGGCATGTGCCACCACACCTGACTATGCTACAGCATTTTAGTGGGATATACAAATATCTTTATTTATATGTCTATTCACATATCCATTATATACACAAAATTATAAATTTCTTGCATTATTTCAGAAAATATTTTGTTTTTTAAATCTTTGAAAATGTATTGGGTAAAAAAAAAATGTTATAATTCAAGGACTTTCTTCTCCCCTTAGAGACAAGAGTTATGCAATTTGAGAGTCTTTTAGATAGAACCACTGAAGGGGTAATCCAATTGCCTCACCCTGCCTCCCTGTTCAGCATGGAAGAAGCCAGAGAGGTATTCGTCCCTATTCCCTATTAGAAATTTGGGTAAACCCTTCAGAGGATGGTGTGATAAGAATAGGAGGTGGGAGTTAGCTAGCCAGTTAGGGTAAAAAGACCCCAAAGAAATGTAGCCAGTTTCTTGGCTAAAAGTCAAAATGTCCTTGGTCCTCTTAGCAACATACTCTGTTCCAAGGCCAAGAATGTCAAAACTATTTGGGAGCTTGTATCTAATCTTGAAAGGGTTTTAGGGTTACCTCTTCAGAGGGGGGAATGTTGGAGGGGAGGGAATGGGCATGGATTTTATCAAAACACCTTATATGCATGTATGAAATTCTCAATTAAGTTTTTGTAAAAATTTTTTAAATGTTATTTCATTTTTACCTTTATACAAATTTCCTTACCACTAGTGAAATTAATATGTGTTTTGGGGGATTTCAACTTGTTATTCTCTGAATTTCTCTATGTCATTTTCCATTTTATATTGCTCTCTTTCTCTCTCTCTCTCTCTCTCTCTTTCTTCTTTCTTTAATTCTATATGATGGGTATAGTTTGTATATGATGTATGTGTGGTGTTCCAAGCTGAAAGCTTGGTCCTGTCTGGCATTGCAGAGGTGGCAGAACCCTCGAGCAGCAGGTTAGGTGATGGGGTCTGTGGTTCTTGGGAGACCCTGCCTGCTTTATGTGAGAGTGGTTTTGGGGGGGTTGTTTGTTTGTTTGTTTGTTTGTTTTGGTCTTTTTGAGACAGGGTCTCCCTGTAGCCCCAGCTGGTCTAGAACTCACTACGTAGACCAGGCTGGCCTCCAACTCACAGAAATCCACCTGCCTCTACCTTCCAAGTGCTGGAATTAAAGGCGTGTACACCATGCCCAGCAAGAGAGTGGACTGTCTTCAAAAGGAGCAAGCCTAGCCCCTGAATTCCATTTTCCTTTTGTGTTGCCATGTGACTGCTCACTCTCCTTGAACGCATTTCTACCACGATGACATCTGCCATATTATGACACACCCAGGCAGCATGCTTTTCTTGGTACGTTACTTTTCAATCTCTGGAACTGAATGAGAACTAAATAAAGCTTTTCTTTATAAAGAATGTCATATTTTTGTAGCAATGGAAAACAGACTTTAAAAGGATATAGCATAGATATCAAATATATTTCTTTGCTCTTTATTACATATAATCTTTACAAAGTTGTGAAGATTACTTATCTGTTGATTTTCGTATATGGCATTTAAAATGACAAGAATTTTAAACAAAAAAATTTAGTATAGTCTTTACAATCTTAGAAAATTTTACTGAATTTTTGCAAGTTTCATACAATATATTTTATCATATTTAGACCATCTCTCCTATCTGAAGCCCACCTTACCACCTCCCACCAGATTTCATGTACTCTATTACATATGTATATATTTTAAGGCCTATCCAGTCAAATCTGTATCTGCCAATGCCCTTCAATATGAGTCCATCCCCTGGAGCCCATCCAACCTAACCTATAGTCTCACCCCTAAATGAGACTGACTCTCTGCCTTCCACCAGTCATCAGTTTCCATCTAGATCCTCAGCTGGAGTTGGAGCTTCTTACCTACTTCCCACCTCTGTCCTGGGATTTTGTCTGACCGAACTTAGGTGGGATTTATGCATGCTATCACCATTGCTGTGAGTAGGTATGAGTAGCTGACTAGCTGTCTGCAAAACTCTCTTTCCTTGTGGTCATCCACAACCTCTGGCTCTTACAATCTTTCTGCCCCCTCTTCTGCAATGATCCCTGAGCCTTGAGAGGCAGAAGTTTAGTATAGGTGTCCTATTCAGGGATAAGCACTCTGCAATCTCAGTCTCTGCAAGTGGCCAGTTGTGAGTCTGTGGTAATCACCATTTCCTGTATAATAAAGCTTCTCTGATGATTGCTGAGAGATGCATTTATCTATAGGTATAAGAATAAGTGATTAGGAGTCAGTTTAATATTCTCTATTTAGCAAAATCATAGTAGTAGACTCTTACCTACGGCCTGTGACTTGTTTCATCACAAGTCCCTAGCCCTGATATCAGTATCAAGTATGGTGAAACAGACCTTAAATCCAATGAAAATTAAACAGACCTTAATTCCAAGCAGAAATAAGTGGTTGGTTGCTCCCATAACATTCATGCCACTATTGTACCGGTGAGCATTTTTTTGCCAGGCCACTTATTGTTGTAGTTCTCAAGATTCACAGCTGGGTAAGACTGATGATTATTTTTTCCTTCTGGTAACATGCATAGCACCTTCCAGCACTATGAAAGCTAGCCAGTAGAGATGAGGCTTTGAAGTCAGCACCAGTTTGATTTCTCCTTGTTTGTTCTACAGCTCATGTATGCAGTGTCTTCAGCAGTAGGGTCTTACTGTCAAGGTCTGGTTGGTTAACCAAGATCATGAGCAATATCCAGTATTGTTGAGGGTCTATGGAACCCCTGGCCACAGCTTCAAAAGAGAGAGTCAATTTGTGGCATTAGGCTTTTACTTTGCTAACCTATGGTTTCTAATAGGGTCAATGTACCCCTGTTATAGGGTAACTCTTTTAATTTTATGTGTATGATTGTTTTGCCTGCATGGATGTACATGTAACAGGTCTGTTCAATGCCCTTGGGGCCAAAAGAGGATGTCAGATCCCCTGGAACTGGAGTTACAAACAGTTGTGAGTTGCCATGTGGGTATTGGGAACTGAACCAAGGTCCTCTACAAAAGTAGTCAATGCTTTTAGCCACTGAGCCTTCTCTCCAGCCCCAGGTAATTCCTTTTAATCTCTTTTTATATTGTATATGTATATACTTTTAGAAGCTTCTAGGTTTCTATATAACTTTTTCTAAAGGCCTTTAGGGTTAGTTATCCCTCCCCATACTCCCTCCTCTGTCCTGCCTTCCCATTCCCCACCCTGCTTTGTCCCTTCCTACTCCATTATTCCCTTTCATATCACTGCATTCTATCTTCTCTTCCATAGAGCCTCCCCCATATGGTCATTTACTAGTTTCCTGACCCCTCTGGATTTTCCAATTAAATCACTGGTATCTAAGGATTCAAACCTAGCATCCACTTATGCGAGAGAACATGCAACATTTGTCTTTCTGGGTCTGGGTTACCTCACTCAGGATGATTGTTTCCATTTCCACCCATTTACCTGCAAACTTCATATTTTCTTTTTTCTTAGCAGCTGAATAATACTCCATGATGTAAATGTACAATACTTTCATTACCTATTCATCAGTTGATGGGCATCAAGGTTATTTTCATTTTATGGCTTGTGAATAGAACAGCAATGACCATGGATAAATAGCTATCTCTCTAGTAGGATATGGAGTCCTTTGGGTATGTGCCCAAGAGTTGTATGGCTGGATCAGGTGGAAGATTGTAGCAGGAGGCCTCCAAAGATGGCACCGACCCAGAGCCCTAGGATTCAGCAAGAATTCACTTCACTTCTTGGTCTGCAAATAGCCTGCCAAAAGAGCCCATGCCTCCATACCCTGCTCGAGCCCAGTGACTGCTGACAGACTGCATGGAGTGGACCAATCAGAAAACGATACGCTGACTAAAGGGACTTGGGTGCGGAGAAAAGGGAGATATAAGGCCTGCCCCCTCCTGCATTAGACGAGCCTACAGCACCTTGCCTAGTGCTTGCTTCTACCCGGCTCCCGGGGTCTGTGTGTTGACTCTGTGCCTCTTGCCCACCCTAATTGGCAGGGGACCCAATCCAGGTCAGGGTCTTCACAGCTGGCCTGAGGAGAACCTGCAACAGAAGATCTAGCTCTAGCTTTCTGAGGAACTTCCACACTGATTTCCATAGTAGCTGCACCAGTTTGTATTCCCCTAAGCAGTGTTCACTGCATTTAAAAAAAAAAAAAGAAAATCTACTCTGTTGCATGATAGTCCCAAAGAACCATAGTTTAAGAAAATAGTCAAAATTCTATCTTAGCATTATACTGTGTTTTACTAAAAATAGGTAGATATATTTTTCTGTTACATATGTATAGTATATTAAGTTAGCTTATAATTTTCACTGATTAAATAAGTCTGATTACAGCCTCGGTACTTTCAAAATAATTGTGGTAAATGTTATTCGGTTTTAATAGGGAAAAAAATCTTACTACAAGATGTAACATGGTTGAATCTTGAATATGTTGTGATAAATAAGTCAATCATAAAAGACATATGCTGAGCCGGGCGTGGTGGTGCATGCCTTTAATCCCAGCACTTGGGAGGCAGAGGCAGGTGGATCTTTTTGAGTTTGAGGCCAGCCTGGGCTACATAGTGAGTTCTAGGACAGCTGGGGCTACAGGGAGACCCTGTCTCAAAAAGACCAAAAAATAAATAAATATATATAGAGAGAGAGAGAGATAGATAGATATAGATATATATGCTGGATGGTTCCACTTGTATGAGGTGTCTACACTACACAAATGTGTGGAAACTGGAAAGTATAATGGGGTTGCCAGGGGCTGGAGAGGGTATAAATGAGAATTTAGACATAAGGATTAAAAAGTTTCAACTATGTAACATGAAAAAGTTCTGGAGATCTACTGCACAGCAATGAGAATATACTTAATACCACAGAACCATACACTTCAGTTATGTGTTAAATGTCATGTGATGTAATTTTACTACAAATAGAAATAACTACCTTTTGTTGTATGAATGCTTTGTGAAATCTCACATGTGTAATGAAGTAAATTTTCTTTTCACAGCTGTAACATAAAAGATTTATTGACCAAATAGCTTTACCTGGGTAAAGAAAAACTCTACTGAATCTCAATAAGTAACAGGTATGGATTAGTTAACTACTACCAAAAAGACATTAAGAAGTATACAAAACATGGGGTTGGAGAGATGGCTCAGTGGTTGAGAGCACTGGCTGCTCTTGCAGAGGACCCAGGTTCGATTCCCAGCACCCACACGGTGGCTAACTGTCTGTAACTCCAGTTCTAGGGGGACCCAACACCCTCTTCTGACTTCCATGGGCATTGTGTGTCATGGGTGCACTTACACACATGAAGAAAATATACTCATATACATAAAATAAAAATAACAAAATATTTTTTAAAGTATACAAAACATTTCATAGAACTGTAGACACTGATATAAAGTTGTTGATGCAAATCCTAAAAATGTAAGTTAAACAACAATCCAGTGGCAAGAAAATAATAGTCACAAGATAGTATATGATTAATATTTCTGTGAAAGTTGCTCATGAACCTCTGTAGGCCTACTTGAATAGAAATAATAAGTAGAACAAATGATGTTCATGTCTTATGCATATGGCTAGGTGGCTGCACAAAATTTTAGCACATTTATGGCTACAAGAATTTGTTGTTTCTGCACACCTATTTTATAATACCCAATTTTACCAGTTTTTACTTCCACCAACATTTTTTCTTTAACATGAAAACTGGATTTCCAAAAGCAATCAGGCAATTCAAAATTCACACAAACCCAAACCTGGCCAAAAGAATAAAGCTTTATATAAATCAATTTCAGCTATAAAACAATAAAATGAACATTTTGCACTTCTTTATATTCCCCCATTTTGTCCTAGTATACCCAAGTAATTGCTTTCTACCTTTCATAAAACACAACAAAACTGATGTCAGGAGCTCTCAGGAAGAGGTCTGTGGTGGCTATATGGTGAATGAATGAATGAATGAATGAATGAATGAATGAATGAAAAGCAAGGGAGTCAAGAACTTCACCCTCCTGAATATTCTCCTTCCTCTCCATCAGTCACCAAGAATCTCTTTATCTAGTGGTCTTCAGTCTATCACACTGAGTCCTCCACACTAATATAACTGGCAGAGTTGGTTATACTAGACATAGCAAATAATAGGGACCACACTAATTCCTAGGGATTCAAAAATTCTCTTCCAGAAAAGTTTCTAGACTGTATTTATATTTTGATGCCCTTGTTCCTTTTCTGTAAAATTAGGCATCAGACAAATCAATTTTTAGATTCATTGTAATCTTTTGTATTTAGTATTCTAGAAGACTAAAACAATCTTTAGAAGCCACAAAGCTTTTTTAGTAAAGGGCACTAGATGGCACAATTTCACCAATTTAGGCTAATAAAATATTCATCTTAGTCCATATAATTTAGCCTTATAAGTAATTACATCAAAGCAAATGATCAAGAAACTTAGATAACAATTTTTTAAGTTATTGAGGCCAGTTTGGGATATATGAGACTCTGTTTCAAAAAAAATTTTTTTAAATGAATAAAAACAATAGGGTAAATCTAAATTTTTTTAAGTTATTAACAATATATTTCAAATATAACATATTTTATGTGCTCATTCCTAAATACAATAATGGCAATTCTAAAACTGGATGAATGATTTAAGTAACCCAAAGAAAATAGTCATTTCTCTTTAAGATTTAAAAATCTATAGATATTAAACATTAATTTACATCAAAAATACATTTTAATAATATTGATAGTAAGAATATAATAAAGTGGGCTAGTGACATCATGTACAAATGCTTAAAATGAAGAATCAGAAAGACTACAGGCTCCTGCTTTACTGTTTAAAGTAATTATACCCAACTAGAACCTAAATTTTCCTATATTTAAAAATCAAAAAGAAATAGTACAGAAACAATGGAAAATGATAAAGGTTGACCAGATTTCACAACCAGTCAACCTTTACTTTGTTAAAAATATCATGTTTATAACAAATGTCCCAGATCTGTCTACTGTGTTCATTATCACTTCATTTCTTTGGTTATTTATAGTTGAGAAAGCTTAACAGCTCTGACACTTCATTCTGGCATGTAAGGCAATATATCAACCAAAGAAGAAGGAGGAATGCCTCACCTGGACCAAATCCTGCCCTGGCTCCAGCTCCTGGTATAACCTCCCAGCTGTTTTTGGTAAATACTCTTTTCAGACGATGCTGTCACAGCATTAGATCTTACATATGAGGTTCTGATGGAAAGTCCCCTCCTTAGATACTCTTGCCTCATGGAAAAGTTTTCTTCTCCTGAGGAAAGTCGCCAATTTGAACCAAGAAAATGGCTTCTGAAATGTTACCTATGATGACGGGGGATAAGGACAGTTAGATTACCCTGTAAGCTAGACTTCCCAAGCCACACTAGATGTTAGTGAAAAGACAGATTTCTCTTTTACTGCAAAAGATTAGACCAAGCAGAGTGGTGAGAGAGGGAGAGAGAAGGTAGGTGGCTCTTCAGAGGAACTCTTACAGCAGTGCTAGAGCCCACTGAAAGCAGAAGGGTCCATGAGTGGCTTCTCAGTGGATATGTGGATAAACTATAGAAGTTGTTCCCAGACATCTAAGACAGCTTACCTATAAACAGCTGGACCAATATTCTCTCTATAGCTGCCATAATTCATCTACAAGTTTTACATAAAGGACTATAAAAGAAAACCTGCTCAAAAATTGTATTTGTAGTGCTGCTATCATCCATCAACTCAACATGTTAAATCAGTTCTCTCTTAGTGAATTTACCATGCTGGGATGGGGAAACAGTCTTTTCTCAAATGCTAAGTTTTAACATAAAAGTTTCTTTTTTGTCTCTTCCGAAATAATTTTTAACCAATATCCTAACCAGCTTGTATAATACTTTATGGAAAACAGGAAGGAAAATAGAGTGCTGTTTGGAAGACAGCATTCTTTAAGAGAAAGATTATCAAGTGGGTAATGAACATAATGAACATCATGGCCTGCTCCCCAGTATTTCCATTCCGTCTTTGAAAGCTATCTGAGCAAATTGCAATAATTCACTTCCCTCGCTAGTGATAAGTACAGTAAAAGGCATATGAATCCCCACCCCGAGGGATGTCCATTCTAATCTCTGAAATCTATGAATAAGAGGTCATTTCCAAGATCAGGCACAGTTAATCCTAAAGTAGGGAGACTAACTAGGTGAGACTAATCCAATCATAGGAGCTCTGAAAAGCAAAGTATTCTTTAGCCGATGAAGTCACTTGAAGAATACGAAGGATTAAACAGCAACCACTTGCTGAGTAATGCAGACACACTCCCTGGAGCTGCCTCCAGTAACTCCCAGTTGTCAGCCAGTAGGGAATCAGGAATGCCAGTGTACAACCACAAGGACAGGATTTTTCAAATACCAGGTTGAGCTAGAAAACAAGATTCTTCCTCGATCCTTATGTGGTTCAGACAAGTTCAGCCCACACTTCTTTAGCTTTGTGAAGGGTATCCAGCTGAAACTGCCTGTGCCTCTGATCCACAAAACTAGGTGATAATGAGGGTTGTTTTATGCTAGGTGTGTGACAGCAATAGAAAACTAATATACAGTAGCTAAAGAGTTATAATTGTCTGCAAGAAGTTCTGGGGAAATTATACTTCTAAGAACAAGTCACAGGATAAAATGATGTCTCTTTCTCTGAATGTTCTTTCTTTGAATGTTGGTATGTCTGGACTTAATGGTTAGAGCTGACTTTTGATGTAAAAGAGAATGTTGATCAACTCCCTGAAAACTAGACCACCCTTATCACCACAGAAAAATCACTTACATTGACAATATATGGACATAAGTAAGAAGATGGAGCAAAGTTATACCTCCTGCTACTAAAGAAATTAATCGCCAAGTCCCACACACATCCAGAATTACTGATATGTAAAAATAAAAATTTATTTATTGTTTAAACCACTTTTGAGTCAGGGGTGATGTTACAGACAAATAGTTAATACTGGATGTGATAGCTCACACCTGAAATCTCAGTTCTTGGGAATCTAAGGCAAGAGACTTCCTTCAAGTTCAAGGCCAATATGGACTAGGTAGTAACCTCCAAACCTATCTAGGTTTGAGTGAGAACCTGTCTTAAAAACAAAAAACAAGGGTCTAAAGAGATGGCTCAGCAGTTAAGAACACTGGCTATTCTTGCAGAAGACCTGGGTTCGAATCCCAGCACCCACATGGCAGCTAACAACTGTCCTTATCTCCAGTTCCAGGGGATCCAACAGCCTCTTCTGTCCTCTGTGGGCATTGCATGATACGGGTGCATTTACCTACATGCAGGCAATACACACATACACAAAAAAAATAGTATATAATATTTTAATAAATAAAATAAATAAAAATTGAAAAAAAGGGGGGAGGACAAAACAAAACAATGCATGGTCAAAAGTTCAAGGCCATCCTCAGCTATATAGCAAGGATCAGCCTGGCCGACATGAGATTGTCTCAAACAACTCCCTCCACACCAGAAAAAAAAAAATAGATTAGTGAGCTGATAGAAAGCTAATATAATTATATTACAAATATGAGTTAGGTTAAGTGAAAGGCTTGAAATAATATGAGTGTAGCTCTGTGGAGAATTCTTACATGGAACATACAATGCCCTGGGTTGGCTCTATAGGACCCTCAAAAAAACTGCTTAAAAATATTAGAAGTCCAGTCACTTATTATTCATCTAACCTAGGACAAATCACCCAGTTTCACTGATCTTCTATCCTGGATTAAGAAGTCAAGTGATAATAACCAGTATATTATATTATTGAGGTGAATAAATATGATACAAAATATGAAATTACATAACAGCATCTGAATTCCAACTATTATTAAAATATTTAATAACAGGTCACAAACACAAAATATTAAGCAAAAGAAGAAATATATACACAGGAAGAAAAAAGTTAATTAAGAAAAATGCAAAGATTTTTTTAAAGCATAGTAAAGTTTAAATGTTAAATATTAGAGCTAAAAAGGCAATTTTATTGTTATATTATCTAATATTGTTACATTATCTAATATTTTCATTATTTAATATGATTCAATAGTAAATATTGAATGGGTATTTTGGATATTATATCTTAGCTATTAGAAATCAAATTTCATTGTTAAGAGAAAGATAAAATAATGTCTGAAAGTCATAAATATAGTTTGCAACCAAAGCAACTAAGAAAACAATGGTTGGGGCTGGAGAGAGTGCTTAGCGGTTAAGAATACTGGTTGTTCTTGCAGAAGACCCGGGTTCAAATCCCAACACCCACATGGCAGCTAACAACTGTCTGTAACTCCAGTCCCAGGGGATCCAACAGCCTCTTCTGACCTCCGCGGGCATTGCACGACACAGGTGCACTTACCTACATGCAGGGAATACATGCAGGCAAAGCACACACACACACTAAATAAATAAATTAAATAAATAAATAAATAAATAAAAATAAATAAATAAATAATTTTTTTTAAAAAAGGACAATGGTATATTGACTAGTTGCTTTTTCTATGTTGTCTGTTTTACTTAAATTTTAAAGAATTCACTAGTTGTTTTGAGATTAGATAGATGTTTCAACTTCAAAACAACTTAGTATGAAGCCACTGTTATATTTCAAAGAAAACCAAACCCTTTATACATCCACCTATCTGAATCAGTTTTGTTGTTTTGTTTTGCTTTTTCACTTGTTTGGTTTTGGGTTGGGGGACAGGGTCTTGCTAGTAGCCTTGGCTGTCTAGGTAATCCTCCTGCCTCTGCAGGAGACTTTCTAAGAATGCTGTAACCGGGTACCATGACGTGGATGACCTAAGCAACAGAAATGTATGGTTTCACAGGTCTAATTGTCCAGAATGAAGGTGCAGGGGCCTTGGCTCTTTCTGAGGTCTGAGGGAGGATTCGTTCCGGGCCCTTCTCCTTGGCTTATGGAAGGCCATCTTCTCCCTATGTTTCTTCATCTTTCTCTGTCCCAGTTTCCAGTTCTCATCATTAATTCAATCATATTACATTAGAGACCATCTGAAATCTTATTTACACTTACCTCTGTCATGATACTTCTCTAAACAGTCACATTCTGTGGGACTGGAGGTTAAGATTTCAGCATCCAAACAAATTTGGAGAGGATTATTCAACCTGTAACACCATCTAAGACACATTCTCTGCCATGAGAGAATTTTCAACTAAAAACATGACATAAAATTTTATTCTATTCCTTACATTTAATATACTTTTAAGATAAAAGAAAAATTGCCTTTGTAGTAATGATAATGTTAGTTTGAATAATTCATCAATTGTATTCTCAAGTATGTTTGGTATAACACCAAACAGATGCTTTCCAAAAGCAATAAGCTTAATTATTAAGTCTCAATATTTGCTTGAATTAAATTATTATTCACTTTATCTTGGAAAATTTACTTAAATCTAAATATATTCAGCTAGACTTGCATATTTAAGTTTTAAAAAGCATCTAATTTTCTTCCCTTTTAAATCTTCACATCTATTTGAGTTACAGATTCAAAGAAGGTTACGTACAAGACATTTCTGTGACATGAAAATTTTCTACTTAGTACCAGCGCATATGGCTGAGAAATTTAAAGTTTATTCAACTAAAGTCATGTTTTGTTTTTACAGAAGAAATTTCAAAATATTGCCCATACTTTGGAATTTTGGAATTTTCTAGATACTTTTAGAAATCAGAATATAAAGAAAGATTTCTGAATACAGGTTTGGAAGTCAACATAAAAGAGGTATTAAAATCATGTACGTGACTGGGTATGGTGGCGCACCTTTAATCCCAGCACTTGGGAGGTGGAGGCAGGTGGATCTCTGTGAGTTCAAGGCTAGCCTGGTATACATAGCAAGTTCCAAGTCAGCTGGGGCTACAGGGAGACCCTGTCTCAAAAAGACCAAAAATAAAATTAAAAAAAAAAAAATCATGCTAATGGTCACTCAAAATGAGCAAAAAGAAGTTCCCAGAACGAAAATAAATCAAGATTAATTTTCAGCAGAAAGAGGAAAAGCCTGTGAAGGAAAGTAATAAACCTGGTTAGGCATGTGGGCATATGGGATTAGAGTTGGAATAACTAAGCTAAGAACTGTGAGGACAGATCTTGAGAAGTGCTTAACTAGCAAGCAGAAGTAGGACGGAGCAGTAGGAGAGGAGATGAAAAGGCTCTAGTGAGCTTGGAGAGTGTAACACATTGTTTAATCTTGAGAAAGATAATTCCAGCCTGGAGGTGAAGGGGGTGGGGATTGGCAGAAGCCAAGCTGCTTTGGGTTGAGTAGTAGGAGGGACGCTCAGTCTTCTAAGACAGGAAGGAGGAAGTAAGGATAAGTGCAGGTGTTTAGCACAATGGAGATTCGAAAATGTGGGCACTTGGAAATAATACAACAGCAGGGTGCCTAACCCCAAGAGAAATAATTGCAGGGAAGAGCATTGCTGGAGAGATTTCCTAAAACACCATCTGACAG
Organism: Nannospalax galili; assembly: GCF_000622305.1. Classification (NCBI taxonomy): domain Eukaryota; kingdom Metazoa; phylum Chordata; class Mammalia; order Rodentia; family Spalacidae; genus Nannospalax; species Nannospalax galili. Next base: position 6,008,072 of record NW_008360331.1, on the reverse strand, counting down.
AATAGAATAGCTGTGGTGTCCAGGAAATGGCAGACACACAGACCTCAAAGGAAGCCATAAGTAAAACAGCAATTTACTTTATACAGTTGTCCGTACAGAGTGCTCCAGTGGGTGATCTCACAAAACTTTCAGTATCGGGTAAATAAGATTGTCCCCAAAGTGTTAAACTGTGTTTTCATAGCATCCATTTCAGACAAAGTCACATAAATAACAGAATTAGCATAGCTAATTATCAGGTTATATAAAAAGAAGGATAAGGTATTGAATGGCTAAGGAAGTAAACAAAAGCAGAACCATTCAAGTAAGCCCAAATACAGAGGTAAGTGTATCTGACCTGAGCTATTTTGGATGGCCAATCTGTGCTAGTCAGGGTTTCTAAGGAAAAAAACTCAGGCTGCTATGTATACAGAGAGATTTATTTTAAGGGATTGTAGGGTCTGGTACATACAAAAATCCATAAGGTAGGCTAGACATCCAGAGAAGACTTGCTGGGAGAATCAGGCCAAGAGTCTTTGAGTCAGCTGGCAGAATTCCCTTTTCTGTCAACCTCAGTCTTTTTCTTTTAAAGCCTGGCTAGGTTATTTTAGACTCACTCACATTACTCAATGTTATTGATTTAATTCTGTCCACTGATTTAAATGTAAGTGTCGTATAAAATATCTTCACAGAAACATCTAGAACAAAGTTTGAAAAATATCTGGGCACCACAGTATAGTGCGACGGACCAGCCCAGACCAAAGCACTCAGTCCCACAGGAACAGGGAATCGGAGAATGGGCAAGGATTCAGCGAGTGACAAACAGACACAACACAAGAGATGGTTGATGATCTGAATGTAATTTTCTAAAGTGGAGCATCAGATGTTATACAAGTTACAGAACAAGACTGTGCAAGCATCAGGTTGATTTCATGGTTAATCATTTTCTTAGAAATACAATTCAAAATCAAAGCAATACAGTACAGTGTACAGTGTTCTTATCTAATTAATCAGGTGCTTAGACTATTTGTCCTTTTCCCTTAGTGGTTTGGCAACATCAGCTACTTATAAATTTCATGGTTGGTAATTTTATGGTTCCGTTTCCTCAATATTATTTTGCTTCTGAGGTTTTGGTGGCCGAGGCCAATGACTAGGTCAGTGAAGTTATAATAACTCCATATAACTTCAAAGGCTTGTTTCTCTAATC
>NW_008360331.1:5999315-6006538 GCF_000622305.1 Nannospalax galili | reverse complement strand
AGGGGGATTATTTACAAATAATTCTTCTTGCTGTAACTTATCTAGAATTTTCCAACGTTGCCTGTTCTTAGCTACTTATTGTTTGAGCATTTGGAGGAAGTCTAATATCGGGCAACTGAGTTCCCAGGAAATCATCTGTATCTAGTCTCTCTTCAGGTGGGCCTAATGACCTGAGTAGGTACAAAGCAGCTCCTCTATGAGGAAAGAACAGGAATGAAGACAGCAATGAAGACAAGAACTAAAGCAGAACAGCCAAGGACACAGCATGCTTTTTAACACAGCCATTCTCCAGGAAGCATTCTTCCTTTGAAGTCTTCTCAGCCTCGACCCAAGGAAAGTTCCTCATGCGGGCTCCACTGGAGGTGGCGTGACAGTATAGTCAGGTTGACAAATAAAATTAATCATCATAAAAACCAAAACAGAAAATGTACTCACGAAACTATTACAATAGTTCAATCCCAAGGCTGAGAGATGGCTCAGTAGTTAAAAGCATGTACTGCTTGTCCAGAGAACCCGAGTTTGGTTCCCAGCACTCACATCAGGTGACTCACAAGGCCTGAAATGCTAGTTCCAGGGGCTTCTGATGCCTCTGACCTTCAGGGGCACTTACACTCATGTGCACATAAATACTCCACATACACTCACATAAAATAATTAAATAAATCTTTGGGGGGAAAAACAATAGTCCTATCCCTACACCTCATCCAATTTTCATTTTCTACTGCTTCATTACCCAAGGGCAACCAGGGTCTAAAAATATTAAATGGAAGCTGGATGTGGTGGCGCACACCTTTAGTCCCAGCATTTGGGAGGCAGAGGTAGGTGGATCTCTATGAGTTCCAGGCCATCCTGGTCTACATAGTGAGTTCCAAGCCACTTGGGGCTACAGGGAGACCCTGTCTCAAAAAGACAAAATATATATATATATACACATACATATATATATTGAATGGAAAATTCCAAAAAGAAAGAGTATATTCATATAACTTTATATAAACATATTGTTATAATTATTTCATTATTAGATATTGGTATTAATCTATTACTGTACCTAATTTATACATTAAACTTTAGTCATTGTGTATGGGGAGAAACAGAGGATATATATAATTCGGTACTATCTGTAATTTCAAGTATCCACTGGGGATCTTGGAATGTACTGGAGAAAGGAGGGCTGCTATATAACTCAGGGTATAGGCAGATGCACTAGTTTGCTCAGAAAATTTTTCTCACAGTTCTGGAAGCTGGGAAGTCAAACCAACGACAAGGTGCCAGTCGATTCGGTGCTGCTGATGGCTCCCTTCCCAACTTAGAGATTTCACCTTCTCACTATACTGTTACATAGAATTCTCTTCTTATTAGCCCCAACTTTTTAGCCTCATTTCACTTTAATTAACTCCTAAAAGCTCTATCACCAAATACAATCACAGCATAAGAATTTTGTGGGAACAGAATTCAACTCATAGCAAAAGAGAATCATTAAAAACAATGGAAAATGGCTTCAGTCTATCAGTGGCATATGAACTTTGAGGCAGAAAGTAAAATCAATAGTTGTCAGGTATATGGAAGCATTTGCTAGTGCTCTGTAATTTTTTAGCTTGTGCTTATGTTTTGTCTTCCCAGACAGGTTATCAATTCCTTCTAGTCAGGGAACCAAAGTTTGTTAATGTACAGAGTAATAGGCTTCATTATAGAAAAGCAGCCGGTGATTTGGTTAAGGTTATACTGTCAGAATCCAAATGCAGAACTGAGACAGAGGAACCATCATCTTCCTTGAACTGCAGAGGACTGCCTGAGTGGCAGGTCTTTTTCTGGGCACTAGAGAACAAAAATAAGAAGACATCTCCTTCATGTCAAAGGTTTGCTAGTCTAGTATAAGAGTACTCAAATAACAATCCTCAAAACAAATCCATTCCATGGTCTCCTTTTGACAATAGTCTGTTACTGTAGCCCAGCCACATTTGTTCTTGGATTATAGACCACTTCTTTCCATCTACACCAGCAGAGGTAGATAGTTACAACAGAGAGATGCCATATGACCTACAAAACTTAAAATATTTACTATTACCTCTTCCCTACCCTCTCCCGAAGTCTGCTGATCTCTAATTTAAGAACCTCTTGCTTTCGTGCTTCATTTCATGAAACGGACATCTATGTTATTATTTGAATGTGCAATGTTCCCTACAGGTTCATGTTTTAAAGCCTATGTCCCCAGTTGGTCGTGGTATTTTGAAACTTTAGTAGGTGGGGTCCAGCTGGAGGAAGTAGGCCACTGGAGGTGAGTCACTGGGGAAAGCTTATCCCTGGTCCCATTCTCCACTCTCCTTCCTGTCTTTCATCAGATGAACAGCTCTCCTCTGCACCATGCTCCTTCGGCCATGATGTTCTGTTTGAGCACTTGGAACTAAGCAACCACGGACTGAATCTTCTGAAACCATGATCCATTTTAGAAAAGGGTATAGATGTCATGTCCCTGGATCAAACCCAAGACTGCAAACATGGTTTTTTGAGATAGGGTAGTCCAGTCTGGCCTCAAACTTACTATGTCCTTGAACTCCTGATCTTCCTGCCTCCACCTCCCGAGTGTGGTATTCTTCTTATTAAGGTAATTCATTTACAGAAACACAGTGAAATGACAAAAGTCAGGAAATTTAACCTGGAACATGATGGTTGAATATACAGAGGGTTACTTATAAATTGTTTCAATTGTTTCTTTTATGGCATAAAAGCAAAACATGGACGAAGGTTCAGTCTGAGTCACAGTCTTTGCAGTGTTGGGATTTGAACCCAGGGCTTTCTACATTCAAGGCAAACTCCTTAACACTGAGCTACATCTCCAGCCCTGAGTCAGCCTTTAGATTTAATTTTTATGTCTGTTTTTTCTCCTTTAACCTGGAACATTACATTAGGTCTACATGACACTGAAATTTTTAAAGTACAGGCTGAAGTATTTAGTAGAATGTTCCTCACTTTAGATTCATCTGAAGTTTCTTCATGATTTAATAGACATTATGCATTTGGAGCAGAAATACTATGTAAGGTGCAATCTTGTGTTATCAGGTCTCTAGTCAGAAGGCACTTGATGATTTTCCATTACTGGTGATAATTTTCACCACTCAATAAAAGTGGTGTCCGGTAGGTTTCTTCATGGGGAAACTACTGGTTTTCTTGTTGAAATTTCTTCTTGGTAATTTTTGATTAGATATACTTGAGTCATGTAAATAACCTATTCTTTATCATTAGAGTATTTTTAGCTCCCAGCTGATTACATAAATCAATGAACACTGAAAGGATTTTCACTTTCGTTGAAGAGGAATGTCTCAGCATTTCAATAGTCAGGGACTCTTAGGACTCATGCCTGACCTGTTTCTGATAGACAGCTGAGCAGAAATCTTCAGGAACGCTACAGACCAACATGGAGAATTATAGTGGAGCCTGAAGGAAGTAAGTATCTCCAACTTGAAGGAGCCTGCTGCTATTACAGACTACAGGGCATTAGAAAGAAAAGACTGTTGTGATCAAGCTGTGCCTTGCTCTAAGGCATTCTGCTCTGCAAAAAGTCATTTTGAGGGAATCCATTTTACAGCAGCATTTGAGTGAACTGCAGAAGCATGTTGATACTACATCTTGGTGTGCATATAAACAACACTGTCTATCTACACCACCCATGAGGCACAGACTAATAAGTAATTTCTTCCTAAAAGAAAAAAAGGGTTCTACCCTATAAATTTACCAAAGTAAATTGGGACCGTATGAGCATATGGGCATCTTTAAGCCCTATCTGAAAACCAGGCTTACAAAATTATGAAATGCAGAAGACCAGAGAGAGGGTGCAACAGCCTCACGCAGATTCGATAAAGAGGAGAACACAGTAATATAGCAGTAATGGCCCCCACTTGATGGGGAAAAGAAACATACCCAGGCATTTAATATCACTTTTGTGTGTCTAAATAATGTTTTGATTGATTTTTATGTTTTAGGACATAATACTTACCTTACAGTGGTTTTATAAATGCTTACTAAAATTTGTGTTGGAAAAGGAAACAAAGCTGTCTTGGGAGCCGAATGCTACAGTTGTCTGGTACAATATCTGTTTGCAACTGCCTAGCTTGCTGAGGCACCTGCAATAAAACTCTGTTAAACAATATCCCAACTCCTGCCCTAGACATCTGCCTCTGCAAACATGCCTGAAGAAGAAATTTCCTTTCAGTGACCTTAAGGCACATAAGCGCCTGTGCTGGTAATAATGTAGGCAGCAAACCCATTGATACATTTATTAAAACTACGAAGGAATTCAACTCAGGGCTTAAGTTTTTGGGAAGGAACTCTGCTCAAGTTCTCTGGCATGAATAAACTTTTCCAATTTTTCTATGAGAGCCTCTGGATGCCTTCTCTGTGTATAGTAGGTTCCATGCCTCAGTTTCCCATAACATACTATTTGTCATCTACCTAGTATGAGACTCCAAGAGACAGCTAGGTAGAGAATGCCCAGCTTTCCCAGGGGCTTCAGCTTGGCTTGATCCCCACTGTTAAAGAAGCCTGCTTAAATCACTGGCATTTTGTCAAACCATTCATCCACCTGAACCCTTTGCCGCCCTTTGCCATTACAGCCTCCACAGTTCCACTGCTATAGCTCTACTTGACACTGGGTCTAGATTCAACTCTTAACTCTGCAGCAGGCCTCCAACAGGTCTTTTATCTTATTATCCCAAAGACGTTCTTTGTATCCCTGTCAGCCTCTGCTTGCCTCTCGTTAAGCCTCTTTCAAATTCCTTGAACCCTGCGGTGGCCTCTTTAAACCACTGTGGCCAGTTTTAACCTGCATATATTACAGATATATATTTACTATGTGATATGTTATATGTGATTTATATCATTGGTTAAGATTTTTTCTCTAGGCCAGTTATCAAGTGAAATCAAGACTGCTTGGCAAATTGCTGTCAACCAGACTGACAGCTTGTGAATATATTGTTATTCAATAAATTCTGACATTGCGGAAAGACATAAACATGTCCATCCATGTTTCTAACATAGCACACTCATGACACCTGGTCAAGGCATGGTCTGGTTGATCATCATGACCCTTCTGTTCTGCAAGGTGGTCTAATAAAGTGCATGTCACTATCATCACTTGAGTGGATCAATCTGATTGCTACAAAGTGATTACTTCTCCCAGGGTGCAGCCTTGCTTCCACGGATAATTATCCTTGTCTGGGGTATGGTCTGTTCTTCAAGGTTTTATTCTAGGAATCCAAGTGTTAGATAGCCAGTCAGATATTCTCAGGCTTAATGGTCATTGAGACTGGAACCCTCCCTAATAATCACCAGCTTATAAATTCAAGAACTGAAACTGTAGAACTTTGATCACTAGCTAAAAGTGTTTGGCTCCGCAATGGTCTCTCTGTCCATTGTCCCCTCTGATCCTGTGAGTGTCCCACTTTATAATAAACTCTATATTCTGACACACACTCTTTGTGTCTCTTCTGAATTCTTTTGACAGGGAGGCTCTCAGAGTGAGAAACACAAGGTGATTGCAGGTTTAGGACAATGACTTATCTCTGTGCTTTCAGCCAAAGTACAGGAGACACACACAAAATGAAGGCAGAGATGCCAGACTTTCATCCTGCCTCTGGCTACCTTGCAGGTCCAGTGAGGAGTCAATGCTTTTTGGCAAAAGCAATTTCTAAGTGCTTATTTCATTAGCAGTAATGAAAACCAAAACCCATCACAGATTGCCAGAACCTTGTTCTACAAATAATATAGGATGCTCTTTCCCCTTCCCTCTGTGAGAGACGCAGCAATGAAGATACAAGGCTCTTTCAAGTTATGGCCAGTGTGCTAGACAGCACAGTATCAGAAGTCCACAAACGGATGGTGTTAGATTTTTGGAGAATAGAAGGAAAAATAGAGGAGTAGGAGACAAGAAACCGGAGCCAGACCTGCAACAGGCAAGGAATACATCTTCCTTTATTCAAAGAAGATACAGTGAGAGGTAGAGGCTGTCCGCATCTACAACTAGACAAAGAAACCGGGTGTGTGTGGGGGGTTACACCAGGGTTGTGGGATACAACTACACTTAGTAGGGAGTCAAATTAGTGCCTGGGCTTAAAGGTCTCCTTCTCAAGATTATTACTCTCAGGCTTGGGAGTAACCAAAGAGTAAGGGATGAGCAGAGTCAGGTCTTTAATCTGTAACTGTTAGGTCACTGGGGAAACTTTGTACTTTTACAATTTAGATCCTTTCTGCCACTCTGATGGTTTTTATGCCTTTATGGCTTCCTCTAATGAAGCTCATGGTATTTCTGAGGTTTGCATATTCTATCAGATGGCACAAAGAAGACTTTAAGACAATTTAGAGATAATTAGTACTGTACTGATAGTTGCAAAGAATTCACATAATTTTTTAAATTCCTCTTTGTTAATGATGAGACATAATTTTTTTGACTTGTTTTTGTTATTTTCTTTTTTTCTGGTCTTTATAGTGGAGGATGCAGTCCCAACAGTTGGAGGCAGTACTAGAAAGAGGAAAAAGGAAAAACATTTCAGATACTGACTGTCCTAGTTTGTTCTTCATTGCTGTGACAAAAATATTCTGACCACTGCCAACTTGGGGAGGAAAGGGTTTATTTAGCTTACATATCCTGGGTCACAGTTCATCCAGGAGCACAAGGTAGGAACTCAGGGCAGAAATCTGGAGGCAGGAGCTAGAGCACAGGCCATAGAGGAACACTGCTCACTGGCTTGCTCCCCTGGCCCCTGCTCAGCCTGCTTTCTTATGCAACACAGGCCCACCTGCTCAGGGGTGGCACCACCCACAGTGGGCTGGGCCCTCCCACATCACTCATCAAGAAGATGCCACTCAGACATGGCCACAGGCAAGTCCAATAGAGGCAATTCCCCAACTGAGGCTCCCTCAACCCAGGTATGTCAAGTTGACACTAAAGCTATCCAGCACATGACTATAGCCTTTAATCAAACAGTAGTCTCATACGTGCTCAGGAAATCTAAATACACATGAATTTTTCTGTATTGATCTTTTGATACATACCCCACATCAATTCGTAAGTCAGTATAAAAAGGCAACATATTATAAACAACTCATAGGTTCAAAAAATTAGAATTCCCTGAGTTCATAACCCATGATTTGGTACTACCTAATTGCCCCTGCCTGCGGGGACCCTGTCCTGGTAAAGCTCGAGGGGGACCACTCCCTGAAAGGAAAAA
>NW_008360331.1:5970285-5992646 GCF_000622305.1 Nannospalax galili | reverse complement strand
AGCGCTTGCATTCCTGTAGAAAACACACCACTTCTAGCAATTCACTTGCTATAGTGAAAACAAAGGAAGAGTAGCATTTTCAATTTGACCACAGTCCTTATGCAGTGTATGTAAAAGGAACTTGCCATCAATGTCATTTGCCCCTGCCTGCGGGGACCCTGTACAGGTAAAGCTCGAGGGGGACCACTCCCTGAAAGGAAAAACGGGCGAGAAAGAGGAGACGGAGCCCAAGCAAGTCCACTTGTCAAGGGTCGCTTTATTGTATTGCAAGCTTTCCTTATATACAGTTTGTATTTAGAAGGGGTTGAAGAAGTTGGTCAAAGGTTACAGCATTCTTATGTTTATGGGGTGGGGGACTGAGCAATTTAGCAACGTGACTGACCACCAGGTGTTCCAAGAGATTACTGCATGACTTATCTTTTCTGAGAACTGTTTGCAAGGGGAAGAGAAAGATAACCTTGCCATAAATTCTTTCTCAAGGTTACTAGTGCAGGCAGAATGTCCTGCTTAAATCAACTGTTTGTAGAGCCATATTATATTTTTTGGTAATGAATGTTGTTTCTCCAGCTCCCGACACCTAATCCTTAGAAGACACATGGAAAATTTTTTATTTAGAGAAGACAAACTAAAGTTCAAAAAGACTGCTGCAAATGTGTGACTTAAAAGTTATAGGACTGAGTGGCTGGAGAGATGGCTTAGCAGTTAAAAGCACTGTCTACTCTTGCAGAGGACCTGAATTCAGTTCTCACCACCCACATGGTGGCTAACAATCAGCTGTAACTCCAGCTCCAGGGGATCCAATGCCTTCCTCTGTCTCTGTGGGCATTGCACACCCATGGTGCACTTCACGCTGCATGGAAAAACATTCATATGCATAAAATAAATGATTTTTCTTTAAGTCACAAGGCTGAGATGACCCAATTCCAGACTCTTTTGAAATGTTACAGTAGACGCACCATTACTTTCCTACTAGCAAGTGTTTAAAAGCAGTAGAAGAAAAGAAGGAACTAAAGACAAAAGGATTTATAATGTGATTTTAAAAGGTTCTTTGCACATCTTTCAAATTTAAATTTGGGTTGTAGAAACCCTTGGTCCATATAAATAAATTATTGAGTATATCTCTGCAGGGATAACAGGAAAGGGGCTATTACTGTTCCAGAAAATCCAGCAGCTTCCGCTAAAGTGGGCGCTTCAGAGGGAAGACACCCATCTCAGAAGATTCCCTAATACAGTGCAGGCTCTCAGACAAACCAAAATACAAGCACAAAGTAAGCTGTGTTATGGGATAGTGGGTGACTTAATTTTCTTTTTTAAAAAGCACAAGTCTTTTATTGTTACTATTTTTGGTTACTATGCAATAAATAAACATCAGGAAGAAAAATATAGCTGTGGAGTTTGTTTGTGGATGGTTCTCTTATTTAATATTCTTTTTCCTGGACCTTAAAATTGATTGAATTCTGAGAGAATTTTGTCTATTCCTTAGCATTATTATTATTATTATTGATTCTGAGAACACAAGTCTTTCCATCTATGTTGAGTCAGTAAATTCTGTCTGTCTCCCAGGCAGCTTAGTGTAAATCAAAGCTGAAGGTCAAACCAATGTTAATGCATTACATTAAAGTAAAATAGGATTGCTTTGCATTTCAATGGGTTCTATTTGGCTTTGTAATGTTTAAAAGCTCTTATTGCCCCTGTTATAAATTGTTTTCAGTTGTCTGAATCTCTTATAAATGTACGGGCTAAAAAAACATTTATGAAAGAAAAATTAAATCAAAAAAATTAAACAATTGGCTAAGGATGTAGCTCATTGTAAAGTTCGTGCTTACATGTTCATGGTCCTGGGTTTAACCCTCATATGACAAAAAAGAAAATAATATTAAATAAAATGTTAAGCAATAATTAAACAAAAGGAATAACCAAATAACAATTTCTCATCTTCGTGTAATGAGATACATTAAAATTGAAATAAGGAAATAACATTGCTCATCTATCAAATTAGTAGGTTTCAAAACAATATTTAGTACTAGCAAGGATGCAGAGAAATTCTTTTTTCCAATTCCGTGTTCTCACAGCCCTACGCACTCTTAATTCAGGTTCCATTATCTCCAACCCAGAAAATCTCCATTTACGTGTCTTATTTGCTAATCCCAGGTTTATATTTTTTAATTCCTGTCTCCTCACTAAAGCCTGATATATTTTTCTGAAATATTTTGTCAAATACTGCTCATATTTTTTCAGTCTCTTAGTTTCCACAATCGAATAATAAATATCTAAAAATGATGCCATCTAGGTCTGTTCTTGGGTCCTTTTTTGTCACCAGGTAAAGAATTACAAGATAAGAAGTTTGCAGTTCCAACACACGGTCAAGGTTTATTGAAGCACATATTCCACACAGCAAAGAGACAAACTCCCACAAGAGAAGGGGGAGCCGAGCACTGTCTACCCACTTGGAGCTGGGGTTTTATAGTGTATAGAATAGGACAGGATTGGGCTGCCCTTTCCTGCTTTGGATTGGACAGGGTAGGATGCATGTTGTTGATTGGCTTGCTTATGTGAAACAGGAACCTAATTGGGTAGAGCAAGGACAGGAAATTTGAAAATCCTGTCAAAGAGAGACCACCAGTGGGGTGTGGAGCGAAGGCACCAAGAGGGCCAACTTTGGCCACAACCAGGAATTAAGGCCATCTTGGATACAAGTGAGAAAAATGGGAATACAGCTGCTTCTAGTCTGCGGCCGCAGCCCTTGACTATCTGCCTAATTCAGAACTATCTCCTATTCTCCTTCAAAAAGAAATAGCTAAATGCATGGTTGCAGCTCAGTTTTGTCATGGTTAGTACAGACAATACATTCTCAAGACAGCCAAGATCTGTTTCTCTGACAGCCACAGGAAGCCAAATTAGAATTACAGTATTGCTTAATATGCATGGAATTAGAATAGGAACATTAGTTATATAATTCAAATGGTTAATGGCATTGAGCTAAGGCTGGGAGCTCTCACGCCCCCCCCACCCCCAGCCCATTTTCATCAGTCTGAACATTCCCACCCTGACAATGCCTAGATGGATATTAGCAACTATTCATTTGGAGCTTCCATTTTCTCTATTCCAAATAGAGCTTAGTTTTTCATTTATATAATCTCCTTAAGTAAAGTATAATTCCATTGCTTAAGAGTCTTACTTCTTAAACTGTAAACACAGCCCAGGCTGACCTCAAGATTGCACACAGGTTGTTTTGACTGGAGTTTAGGGTGTTCCCAAACTTTTCAGGTCTACGGTCTCCAGGTTTATTCTTACAAATCGGTAACTTAAGTGAATAGCTGAGTTCATATTCCACATGCTGCATTATTTGATGTTCTAAGGATAACCCTTGACCTAGGAGGACACAGTCTTGTTTGTTTGTTTGTTTGTTTGGATGGTTGGCCTGGGTTTGCAGGGATTTTTTTTAAAGCCATTTAGAGTGGATTTTCCAGAGGACAATCTTAATTTTCTTGTTGTTAAGATCTTAGCAACCTGTTGTTGTTGACCCTAAGAATATATCATTGGAAGGCCTCTTAAAAACTTTCGGTGATCACTTTGTGTTATAAATAATCACATGTCAGTTATCTATCTTGCAATGTAACACTGAGGTCTGGAGTGCAACTCTGTGGTAATGTTACAGTGAGAAAGGGCCATTAAGCAGAAATTCATAGCTAAGAGAATAAAGTCTCTGAGTGAAGACATAACATTCCAGTTGAGCCAGGTTAATCAATTTGCAAAGGGACCACCCCTAGGAAAGCCAATTCACCCTAAACCATGCTAAGGAGATAGGCAGAATATTTAGGACTTTACTGAGATGGTGAACTTTTCCTGTTTGGAATACCTGCCCCCAGTGCAGTACCTTATTAGGCCATAAACACACAGCTTTGTAAGTCTGCCTACTTTTCTGAATTCTTCATAATCTTGCCTTCTTTTTCTTTTCTAAGCAAGCTTTCCCTAACACTCTGGGCTCCTCCAACTTTTCGGGATTTTATTCTTTCTTTAAGCTCCCCTCCATGCCATGTGGCCGCTTTTCCACATGTGTCTGACATCCATGCCGGCATAAAATGGGATTTTTTTTTTTTTTTTTTTTTTTTTTTTTTTTTTTTTTTTTTTTATCGTTCTCCATTCTTTTCCTCTGGGCAGCTGCTAAGACTGAAAGCTTTCCTCTAAAGAGCCCCACCCTCAATTTCCCCTGTATCATATGGCATCCATGAAGGCACACCCAAAATTTCAATAACAGTAAGGACATGCTTAACAGTATGAGGTCATAGTTCAATGCACAGAAAGAAAAGAAAATAAGCTATGAAGATGCTTCTAAGTTTCCATTCTCTTAGATAGCTTATGGCCTAGTCCTTAACTCACAGCAGAGTTTGAATTAAGGGTATAAAATTTAAAGGTGGAGCAGGTGCGATCATCTCACCAGAACCAGACCATTCCCCTGGAGTGATGACAGAGACAACAATTTCAGACCAACTTGCAAAACCAGGACTGAGATAATGAAGCAAACCACTTATTGAACAGGACTATTTTAATATGCATACTTCTTGCCTCACTCCCAATCTTTTTTTCAAAGTAGCTCTCATCAGTACCCTGACTATGAGCTAGGGTCCACCAGGCCCCTTCATCTCTTCTCTTCACCATCTCTTGTCTCTTTAACTGACATATTGACATAGGTCATTAAGCCTAAAGGGCTGCTGGAGTAGTTTTGCCCTAAAACTCTCCTTCTAAAAGTTATTGTTACTGTAATATTCTTTTATATATTCATTGGCTATTCTCTCTCTTCCATGGTCTGACAGTGTTGAGTTTTTATCTGAGCCCTGTATTTAGAGCAACAAGGAAATGGCGAATTAGGAAGCTTAGCCCTTGTCTAAAATGCTCCAAGCGATGCCAACAGGAGACCGAAATTGGTTATGCAGTTTTAGGGCAGGGACTGCAAAAGTGAGTAGTTCTAATTCCTGTCCTTGGCCAGACGCTGGAAATGTTCTCGGTTCTACCTTGGCCAGAGGCCAAGAATGGCGAAGGGAACACTGATTCATGATCTAGTTTCTGGTTCTTTCTTTCCCTTTTACACAGCCTAAATAAATACTGCCTGGAATCTATACATGAGGGCATAACCAAAGCTGAAGGGTACCTGGACATCTTGTAGATGGGTCAACTGGATTAACCAGCTTATCTCCTTAGGCCTCACCCAAGTTTCTGCCATGAATTCTGTAAAAAGCCCCCAGAATAGCAGCTTAATAGTACCCCATATTTCAGGAACTGATATGCAGGAGTTCTGCCTTCTTTCTTTCTCTTAAGCTTCCTCCTATAGTTCTATAACAAAACCTCTTTCTAAACCCACCCTACTATTCACCATGAATTTCATTCTTTGAACTTGTGAGGTAAAGGACCCAGAAGCCACTGGTTTGGGGTGATTCCAGTGGCCACTGTTTTGTTTTGTGTTTTTCTAGCACATTGGCTGTCTGAGCTATGCATATCTGAGGTAGGAAAGCCTTCATTGCTCTCATGAACTCCACTTTTGCCATATCACAAGGTGTCTCCATCAGTCCTCCTGCTCTTTTGTTTATCTGCCACTATCACCTCCCTGTACTTTGAGGTGTCTGACATTCCTCATTAATGAATGCTATTGTAATTGCCCAAATAAAATCATCTTATTTATCCATTACATTTTGTCTTTCACACACCAAATCTTAACATTCAAAGCTGCTTTAATATAAAATGCAACTGTGCTTTTATGAGGATTATATAGTTAATACATGTATAGACTTTGGATGCTGCCTGACACCTTTTATGTATTCAACAATGAAATTATCTGTAATGCCTATGTTGATCTAAAATAAATCAACCTAGTAGAGAACAAAGAAAATTATATCCACTTGGAACTAATTAGATTGAAACTGGGAAAACAGATTCAGTCTTGAAAATGCCTTTCCAATTTTTACAAAATGGTGGCTGCAGCTATGGTTTCCAGCATAGGACTTGCATAACAGGCCTGACAATACTCCATCATAGATGGGGGAGGGAGACATGAGGCCCCACCCCTCCCTTAGGAACTATAGGCAGTTAGTGGTTGCTGAGGGAGATGGAATGATACTCTTGTGTGGTATAGCTACTGGTAAGTTGCCTTTGCTCAAGTACAAGTAAATATTCCCCTACCCATCCACATGCAGACAATCCTAATTAAATGAAGTGGGTTACAAAAAAGAAAAGTAGACATGTGCAGGAGAGGAAATGCCATGCTTAAGCACAGGCTGCACTAGAGAACACAGCTTCCTCTTTGAGAGCACAGCCAGCACATCCAAAAAATAGCCAACTTACAATCTGCCCAGATGAGGGGATCTATCAGGAAGCAACACACCAACTTATGGGCCACTGGGGGTAGGGGGAGAGGTATATAAGGCTTGCACTTCCCAGCAATAAATGAGTCTGCAGCACCTTGCCTAGTGCCTGCTCTCACCTGACTCCTGGAGTCTGTGTGTTGACTCCGTGCCTCTCACCCTCACCTTGACCAGAACCCTCATTCCCTGCAGTCCCTCGTGGGCTGGACTCATGAGAAAACCTGCAACAGCTGGCGCCCAAACAAGGTTCCCGGCCCCCCAGCATTGGCAACGCCCCCAACTTCAGTTCATTAGGTGAGTAGGCCCCTGGTTTTGTCTGTCCATTCGGCTGCTTGAGGGTGAGCAAGTGGCCCCCTCCTCTGTCCCCTCTACCCTGTTTGTCATATTTGTTGTTAAATCAGGAAGACACACTCCACCGCATGGTCCCGAAACCCACAGCGGCACCTTTCCCTTGTCAACTCATCCCAGTGAGTTCACATAATGGCTGATCCACCCCGAACTCAGAGTTCAGGCTTCAGGTCATCCTGTTGCCTGTCCCAGAGAAACCATGTGATCATACAGCTGAAGGGTTCACAGCCTTCAGAAGTCCCTCACTAAGCACAAGACATTTGGATCTGATACGTCTTTTCATGTTGGGGCGGTTTACATCTGAGTGGCTCACAGTCCTTGTTTGCTTCATTTGTGCCCTCTTGGTAGTCACTCTTGCCTTTTACTTTTGTGGTGAGTTTCCCTTCATGGGACCTTCTCACAATGGGCAACTTACCACCACAATGCAAGGAGCCACAAACGGCAGCACTCAAATCACTCCTTAGAACTCAGGGACTGAAAGTTAAATCAAAAGATATTGAAAATTTCTGGGATGAAGCCAATAACTTTGTCCCTGACCTATGGATGCAGGTCCTTTTCTTGGCAAGAAAAAAGGAAGTATGGTCAGGAGTCACTCCTGCACCATTTGTTCCAATCCTTTTAGCCATCATCGCCAGCCTTAAATCTTCTTCCCCTGAAGAAGTCATTTCAGCTCACAATGAGCATTGTCAGGATCAGGCCAGTGTAGACCTTGCCATTATTTCAACCCCTGCTGACCTTGATATGGGAACCAGCCCCAAGGTCGATCCAGATGAGGAAGGGGCCCCCTTGCCTCTACCTCAGACCCTGCTTTTAAAGTCACAACAATCAAAGACACCACCACCCCAGTACCCCTGGAAGGAACTACATTCCACTTTCTCTGATGCACCTCCTGCTCATTATACCCCCCCATGGCCCACCCATCCCTTGCTGCCCCTTGCCAGCCATTGTCTGCCTTTCTGGTTAATGTCAGCCCAAACACTGCATAACATCCATGGGTGCCCACCCCTCTCACGGAACTTGCACTCATCTGTAAAGCCACCAATGAATCAGGACCCAACTCCCCATATTTTGAGCAAGTCCTCCCCCAATGGGCCATGCAGTTACAGACCCATTACGATTGGTATAACTTATTAAAGGTGGTATTAGAGCCCTCAGTCTTCCTGAGCTGGCATTCAGCTACGACAATCAGGCTGAAACTCAGGCACATCTCAACCTTCAATATGGCCTTAATATTACTCTGGATATGCTCACAGGATGTGGACAATATATTGACCCCATTTCCCAGTCCACTATTGGCCTCCATGCTTACTACCAACAAGTTAGAGACCTGGCCTTCAAGGCCCTTAAATGTTTCTCCCCCCATGACCCACAGGCATTCTTCTGCAATTTGATTCAGCAGCCAGGGGAGTCCTTCAAAGACTTCTTCACTCGTGAACCTGGGGCAGTGGAACGGAGGGTGGAGTCTGGACCTGCCTGTGATATGCTTATCAAACCACTTGCATGGGAGGGCCTAATTACTCCTACCTGCAATGCTATCATGCCTGTCCACAATGATGATATTCATAAATGGGTACTTGCCACTAGGGACCTAGACCCCAGGACAGGGCACATCGAGGCCCTGACTGCCTCCTTACAGGTGCTCTTATTACAAGGAAGGCCCATATTACAAGGAAGGCCCACCCCCTCCGATTCAAAAGATGGCTGCTGGAACTGTGGGAGGACAGGACACCACTGCCCAAACAATGGAGCTCGTCCCAAGACCTGCTGCCCCAAATGCAAAAAGGGATTTCATTGGGCAAAAGATTGTAAGTCATGGCCCCAATTGGACTGACTCACCTCCTTTAAACTCCACCCGGGACGCTCCTCAGCCCCACAAGTAAGAGGGGGAATGAGATAGATTTTATGGACCCTTCTGATTCTTAATCACTCCCCCGCTAATGACCTTATTCCTGGATGGAATCACTGTTAAGGGCCTAATGGACATGGGAGCTGATATTACCACCATCACTGAGAGCAAGTCTCTTCAGTTCCCCCATTGGAAATATCAGCCTGGCCCACCGATTAAGGGAGTGGGGGGCAGCCAGGACACAAAGCTGGTCGTCCGCCAAGTACACTAGAGAGGCTTAGACGGGAAAAAGGGCACATTCACTCCCATCACAGCTGATGTCCCTCACAACTTGTGGGGTTGAGATGTCCTGGAGGACATGGGTGTGGTCCTTACCACAGACAATCAGGCCTTTTATGATGATGTCATAGCCCATGATAAACTTGGCCTCTCTGGGAGAAATCAGAGCCCTGACCAGCACCCCAATTCTAAGGGCCACTGCCCTCCCTGGGACATCCCCTAAGGAGTCTCCCATACTGATCATGCTTACCTGGCTCTCTACAGATGCAATCTGGTTGGAGCAGTGGCCTGTTATAGAACCTAAGTTATCTATCCTCAAAAATTTGGTCCAGGAACAGCTGGACCTCAGGCTTTTGGAACCATCCACTAGTAAATATAATACCCTAATATTCGTTATGAACTTTGGGGTCCTGATACATCATCCTGGATAAAAGGACATCACCCACACCATCCCTAATCCTGGCTCTGTCCAGATGGGAGAACTTGTTGCTATACTTAAAGCTTTAGCAGAGTGCCAGGATGAACCACTAAATCTCTTTTCTAATAGCGCCTATGCTGTTCAGGTCACTAAATTCCTCACCTTTTCTCATGTTAAAAACTCCACCACCCCACTCCACTAAGGTCAAGCTACAGGAATGCCTAGAAAATAGAAGTTATTCAGCTCACATACTGCACTTCCCGGAATCCTAGTTTGGGGGATTGCTGGCACAGATGCCCTGATCATGACAGTCCAGTCTAGCCCATTAGAACCAGCAAGAGCATTAAATCAACAATTCTACCTGTTCCCTCAGAGTATTCATAACTCCTCCCAGAAATCCCCATGTCCCAATGCAAGCACCTTGTCTGCTCATGTGCTACCTGTGCCCTGATTATGCCTCTTGGGCCCCTTATCAGGGGAGGAGTGAATCCCCATGGTTTGATACCCAATGCCATTTGGCAGATGGACGTGACTCACTACCCCCATTTTGGGAAATTGAGATTTGTTCATGTTATAATTGACACATGCTCTTCCCTTACTTATGCTTTAGCTCTCTCAGGGGAAAAGACTATACATGCCATTAAAGCTATAAAGTCTGCCATGTTAATCATGGGCATACCCTTAATTATCATATTAAGACTGACAATGGGCCCACATATTCCTCTCAAGAATTCAATAAATTTGTTTCCTCCTGGGGAATCAAACATACTTTTGGTATTCCCTATAACCCACAATGACAAGCCATTGTCAAAAGGACCAACAGGACACTTAAGTCCCTCCTGGCTAAAAGCCCCTCAGCTGAGGCCAAACGTGATCCTCATTTGGCTCTTACTGAGGCTTTGTTCCACCTTAATTTAGTCATGTTTGACAACTGGGGTCTCAGTTCAGCATACAAACATTGGTCCTCTTTGCCTCGGACTATGCCTCTGCCACTAGTCAGGTGGAGGGATTCGATTTCATCCCTGTGGCAGAAACCAGTGTCCTGACACAAGGATGAGGATACGCTTGTATTTTTCCACAGGACGCTACAACCCCCATCTGGATTCCATCGAGAGACATCCAGCCAGCTATGGAAACCCATCTGGAGACCGGGCCAGACTGGTCCTCTTTGCCTCGGACTATGCCTCTGCCACTAGTCAGGTGGAGGGATTCGATTTCATCCCTGTGGCAGAAACCAGTGTCCTGACACAAGGATGAGGATACGCTTGTATTTTTCCACAGGACGCTACAACCCCCATCTGGATTCCATCGAGAGACATCCAGCCAGCTATGGAAACCCATCTGGAGACCGGGCCAGACTGCAAGTTTGATAAGCCATGACATCCTTTTCCAGCTTTGTGATCTTTGGCACCTTTTTGTCCTTTGGCTGTGCTTCTTCCCAGACTTCAGATCTCTGGGCACTGGTTCCCTTACCACCTCTGATCCTCCCTGTAGATGAACAGTCACCCACTTTCCCGGTTCTCTTCACTACTAATGAATCCCTCGGTCTCCCCACCATGGAATTGATTCATGCATCCATTCTCATAAATGGTACATGGTCCCTTGCAGGATTTCTCTGCTTCAGCCCAGTCCTTAATCCCTCCTCCCCTAATGTCGCTTGCTGTCACTCCCTCTTTAACATCGCAACAGGTGACTTTCGTGGAAACTGGAGCCAGGGCTCCTTATGGGGCCTCAAAATCTGGTCTCCCTTAGTAAAAGACACTTCAGAGACTACAGTGTCCTTTGTGGCCCCCTGGGGCCACCACCCCTCCCCCCAAGGGTCAGGCATCCTCTATGGACCCGGTGCCCTCCCACCTATAAACTTCCCACCACATTGCGCTTTCCTATTCCATGGGAACAATGCCTCCCACTCACTACTGGAAGTACACGCCTCTTTACTACAGATTATCATGGACGCCCACAGGCTTCCTCCCTGGCAGCCTGGAGACACATTGTCTCTACAAAACCTTACTCCTATGTCTACCCTAACCCTAGATATAAAGGCACTGTCAGGGGGGCCTGGGAGCTCTGCAGGCCAGCGGCTTGCCTGGATTTGCATCTTCTCTTCTTTGTATTAGGTGGAGCCATCTTTAATGGTACATATACGGGTGATAACTCAGAGAAGGGTTCCTCGGGTGTCTCTGGCTGTGCTTCTTCCGATTTGATCTGGCCAAGACCCAACTTGGACACTTAATGAAGTCTCTGTTAATGTCTCTTTTTCATTCTCCTCGACCATTTGTGTTTATCCTCCATTTTCTCTGCTTCTTGCTAATATCACAAGCGACCCAGAAGATACACTTAACTGCTCCCTCACTAACTGCACTCCCTCGGCATGCTGGATTTTCCCCACCTCTCTCGTTCTCTTTGTGTGTGAACCCACAGCAATCTGGGTTCCAATTCCCAACACCACTCACTTCCACGTTATCACCTTCATGGAACAGATGGCTCTCCAACCCTTCCCCTGGGTCAAGAGAGATTTCGGTATTACCGTGGCAATCATCATTGCCATTATCCTTTCCTTAGGGGCTGCTGCCACTGCTGCTGTGGCTATCACTCAATCTTCCACTACTGTGGAAACACTCAATGAGATAATATCCAAAACCTCTGCAGCCTTACACACTCAATCTCTTATTAATCAACACCTCTTCCAGGCCATTTCTGTCATCTAACAACAGGTAGAACTCCTCAGTGAAGAGATGGCGATCATCAAACAAATGACACTAATGGCCTGTGACCCACGGTTCAAAGCCCTGTGTCTCACACCTTACAAAGTAGATAACCTCAGTAGGGCCAGGATGGAACTCTGACAGTACATCCATGGCCGATGGAGCCAAAAGTTTCTCAACTACTCCACCTTGCTCACTGACCAGATCGTCTCCCTAAATTATACACGGGTTCAGACATTAGATATAAACTCTGGGTTCTCAATAAACTTTGATCAAACTTAAAAGCTTTGTTTGACCCTTCATGGATTGTTACTTATATACTCTTGGGTGGCATGGTCTTAATTCTTTTCTTGTTCATAAAATGCCTTGTTCTATGCTTCCACAGATAAAACCAAGTAAATTACTCAGTGTATCAGGTTCTCAAAATGCTTGAGGATCCAGACTTTGACCCCCCTGCCACCGAAGTCCAGCAGGTCTGGCTTGCTGACATCCGAGAAGCGGCTGTGTAATTTCTTGCCCTCTTCCTCCCTCACATGGTCATGCCAGAGGTCACACCCTTCGAGGGCTGGTAGTCAATGACAGGTAAGATCCTGATGGTCAGGACGACCTAAGACAGGCACAGTCCATCAAGCTGGGTGCCCTCTGAGATGGGGTCAACTATGTTGAGGCAAAGAACCTCGGCTCCTACTGACCTTTCAATAATAAAAAGGGATGGCTATGCAGGAGAGGAAGTGCCAGGCTTAAGCACAGGCTGCACTAGAGAACACAGCATCCACTTTGAGACCACAGCCTGCACTTCCACAAAATAGCCAACCTATAATCTGCCCAGATGAGGGGATCTATCAGGAAGTGACACACCAACTTATGAGACACTGGGGGCAGGGGGAGAGGTATATAAGGTTTGCACTTCCCAGCAATAAACGAGCCTGCCGCACCTCACCTAGTGCCTGCTCTCACCCAACTCCCGGTGTCTGTTGTTGACTCTGCGCCTCTCACCCACACCTCGGCCAGAACCTTTGTTCCCTGCAGTCCCTTATGGGTTGGACCCATGATTCCTAAAACAGACATGAAAGTAAAAGGCATTTATTGGGAAGAAGGAAGGGGTAAGTGGGAATTGAAGGGGGAAAGAAAGGATAATGGGGTGAATGTGATCAATTACTTTGTGTACATACATGAAATTGTAAAAAATGAATTTAAAAATGGTAGCTGTGTTTCTAGCTTTAAGCTGTAAGAGGTGTCAGAAATTATATTACTTATTAGTCAGGAATTATAATCAGTGCTCACAAAGGTTAGGTTGTCTCATAAGAAAAGGATTGGATATGGTCTCAGTCTCTGGTAATTTGGGAAAATAGGTCTATTGTTCATATGGTCAGCAGATGTTAATAAGCAGTGTTTCAGGAAATGGCTTTGGCCCATCCTAAAGTCAACTCTCTCTCTTCATGGCCTGTGTATCAAAGGTTCAAAGGTTCAGTTAAACAGCTGAGATCCAACAATGACCTCCTGACTCCACTTTAAGTGGCCTGACCAGTGCTACTCTATTTTGACTTTGCCTTGATACCTGTATTACCTATGTATCATATATCCATATAATGGATCTATATTATAATTAAAAGCAATGATTATTTTAACTTATTAACTAAATCCTAAACAGGAAAGGTAATTCAGAGAAACATATTCATCTGTTTTATTTGTAGTGCTGCAATTTGAGGAATAGGAACATAAAAATTTCAAGGGAGAGGGCTAGGATACAAGGGTGAGAGAAAGCAAAAAGATGTGACCCATACCTTGGAACTGGTTTTCTCTAGATTCCCAGGGATGCTTCCAGATTATAGAGCCAGGACCTTCCCATCCAGATGTGTCATTTAAAGTAGACATCGTCCATCTAAATCTCTTCTTGCATGTCACATTACTATTATTCTCACCTAATAGAAACTTCTTCCTTCTCCTTCAATACTTTGAGCCTAAATAGCACATTTTCCCAGTGTACTCACAACCTCTATACCCATCCTAAGTGAGGGACACAGCTCTGATCCTTTTCCTTTCATCCACACCATTTTCCTTCTTGGCTCTGTGGACTCCTTTCTTCATTTCCTTAGACAGGCACCTGCAGAGCCTTTCCTTAGCCTTTCCTTTCTTTATAATATTCAATCCTCAGATTACTAAAATCAGAAACCACTGTTTTAACACATTTTCTTTCTTATTTGCCATGTTCTCTGTTATTACCTCATAAAGAACAATTTACCTTTTGTCTTTATTATAACTTTCAGTTACTGACTCATGTCCTCTTTCCCAGGATATCTCCTTGTCTCCTGAGTGAGACACTCAAACTCTAATGTGTCCATGAAGTGTTCAGCCTCAGAGAAGAGACACTATAACTAAAAATGTCTTCAATCAGAACTCTGTGAGTGCTACAAATGGTGGAAAATAAGTTGAGATATTGTTCATTTAGTCTGGGGGTGGTGACCTGAAGTCCAGGAGAGTGTCCTCAGTCCTCAGCAACTCCATCCAGCTACCCACATGTGCCTTATGAGTGTGTGTTGAGACACCAAGGACTAGAAGCACAGGTTTAGAGGAGCAGAGGCTTGCACACTTGCTTGACACAAACCCCAAAGAAGGCAGCTCTGAACTGGTACTTGCAATGCCATTGAGCACCTACATACTTGCTACATTTTTGTTTGCCATCCTTATACTGTCATCTGTTTTCTTATTCCTTTCCTTCTAGCATCAAGTGCCTCTGGGTCTCAAAACCACAAACAAGGCCACCAGTCAAAAAGAAGATTGTGTGGGGAAGCAGGGGAGTGCTGGGAGATGGCTCAGTGGGTAAAGTGCTTGCTGTGCAAGCATGAGTTCAGACCTCCAAGACCCACACAAAAAGCCCAGTCATGGCAACATGTGCCTATAATTTATAGACAAAGGATCTCTGGGGCTGTGACTAGCTAGCATAGACAATTTGTGAGCCCTGGGTTTAATTAAAGACTGTTTCACAAAATAAACAGCAATTGAAGAAGATACCCATCTACTCTTGGCCTACACACACACACACACACACACACACACACATACACACAATAAAACAAAGAAGCCTGGGAAAGTAGTGAAGTAGTGTCACTAAATAACATTTGATCTTATTTCATGGCCAGAACCATATCATATCATGGTTAAGAGGGGCTGGAGAGATGTCTCAGTGGTTAAGAGCATGTACTGCTCTTGCAGAGGACCAGAGTTTGGTTCCCAACATCCATGTTGAATGGCTTACAACCACCCACAACTCCAGTTCCAGGGGAGCTTATGGCCTCCAAGGGCACCTGCAACTCATATGTACATACATACGTACACACACACACACACACACACACACACACACACACACGCAAGCACACACAAACAAAAGTAAATCTTTAAACAAGGCTAAGAAATTGAATTTTTTAAAAAATTATTTATATAATAACCACATAATTAATTAGAAGAAGCATTTCATTGCAACAGCATTGACATATTCAGTAACAATTTTCAGAGCTAAGATGCATCTCTTTCAAAATTGGCTGTAAATTTTTAGGTTTACAGTTGAATTAATACAGTTATACAATATTGTACTTGGTGTAAACCCTATAAGATATAAAAACTGAATGAGGCTTATTCTTTAAAAAGATCTCCATTTCATTTTAAAATATACTGTTTCACACAGAAAAAAAAACCTCATTTTTATTGCTTCTAACTCTTAGATGTTTGCACATTGAGACGGAAAATTGAATGAGTTTTTACCCTTTAAAGAAGATCTCCATTTCATTTTAAAATATGCTGTTTCCTACATTTTTAATGCTACTAACACTTAGATGTTTAACTTGTGTCTTTAATCTCTATGAATCTGATTATTACTAGTCACACTCATTTACACTCCGATCCTTAGTACCCAAGTATGGATATAAAGTCATCAGGTAGATTTCACTGGTAATGTTTATCACCTCTACTATTCAACATGAAGTAAATTTTTATGCTTCCTCCTCAAATATGTCTTTTTTAAAATTTGTTGATTTTTTTGTGTGTATACACAACCTAATTAATAAGGAGCAAATTTTTATGCTTTGAAGAATTTTTTTTAATTTTAAAAAAAATTTAATTTAATAACCAAATTCATTTTAATGCAATTAACACTTAGATGTTTGCACATGCATTTCTAATCTCTATATTTCTGATTATAGAGATTACAATGTTCTCTTCATACAGAACATCTCATACAATCTTATGCATCTATATACCCACTTCCCAAATGGCACCCTCCCATAGCCTCCCCCCTCCTACACAATGGAGCCTATATACTCTGTCATCCCTGTTACTGTCCACTGTGTTTTTGATACCCCCAGCCATTCCCCAGTGCTTGTCAAAAATTGAATTTTTAGGTTTTACAGTTACTATAATAGAGAAGAAGGTAAGGCGTGAGGGGGAGTGGAATGTACATTTTGTGAGTCAGCACAGAATGTCTGACACAGCAAGATTCTAATATGACAGTGTTTGGTACAACCACCTCTAGTGGTTCAACACCCTAGACTCTCCCACTCATACAGTGGACATATGGCATCTATCCAACCCTGGCTCTTCCTCAGTTTGAGTTTCCAGCCTCTTTTCAAACAACAGGACAACACTGAAGAAAAACCAAGCCTAATTCAACTATCAAGTCTCACTCTTTGACTGAACTCTGACCCTTGTTGCAACTAGGTTTCCCTTTCTAACATAATCTTTGTGTGTCTATGTGTATATGAATTCATGTGTGTACATGTGGTGCATATGGGTGCACATACATTTGAGTGCATGTGTATTTGGAGGCCAACAGTGATGTTAGGTGTCTTCTTCTCAGTTGCTCACTACACTTATTTTTTTGAGACTATATCTGTCACTTCTCTCACTAAGTCTGGAGCTCACTAATTCAGCTAGGCTAGCTCACCAGCAAGCCCCTAGGAGCCACCTGTCTCTGCCCCTCACCCAGCACTGGGGTCACAGGTGCACACAACCATGTTCAACTTGTAATGTGGGTACTGGGGAGTCAAACACAGATCTTCATGCGCAATGCACAGCAGATTCTTTACCAACTGAGCCATCTCCTTACCCCCTAACACAATCTTAATTGTGGCTGTTATGGATCATTCTATTAAGTACCCACCCCTTTTCATCATAGCAATAAACTATTATTAAAGCTGCTATGTGAGCTATATCATATCACATAGTAGTTAAAAATCCCATTTCTGCTTTTAGTATCAAATCAAAAGCAGACACATCAGTAGAGCTGATTTAGGAGCCAAGCCAAGTGGCAAAATTATTGGAAGTAGGCGAAGGCTGGCTACTTGTGAGAGCAGACATTGAAAGGGGCCAGATCGCACCTGTTATTAGGCAATGGTGTGAAGAGGTGGAGCCGGGAATTAAGAGAGCCTGAAGAACCACCAAACAGAGCCATGCCAACTGCATCTGCATTCTCTCTTGGAGGCTTCTGGCCTGGCCCCCAAGAATGTGCCACATTTGTCCTTAAAGTCACAGTGTTCTGAAACCACTACATAGCAGAATAATTCAACTCTTACTACTGCTGGAGTTTCTTAAATTTCTATTTCTTTCCTTGGCATTTTACTATGTTTCAGTCTTAAATTTGCAACTCATAGAATAACCTCACTAGATATTTATGATTTTCACAGGAACATTACAGTGATAACTGGATCAAAATGGGAAAGACAGTCAAGTGTTCTACCATCCATCCGTATGGGCCCAGTTCCCATTTTTATGGCACAAGTGTGAAGAACTTGCACAGGAAGATGCCAGCCACCTGGAGCTTGAGCTTGGACTGAATCTTGGCACCTGGGTTTTAGAAGAGTAACAGAGCAAGAAAACAACATGTTAAACCTGCCAAATGTTTTTTTTTTCTTTTCTTTAGGAAAACAGGGAAACAGATTTGGAACAAATGACTCCTTTGTTCTGATTAAACCTCTTGAATTTTTTGTTATGTAAATATACAGCAAAGACTACAATTAGCAAAAGAAAGGGTTTGTTTCATTGTACAAGAGTTGTTTTTCCAAGATTTGGTTCCCCTGAGAGAATGCCTCCCAGGAAATAACCTCTCCTTCTGCCCAATGAGTGGCTTCTTTTCTCAGGAGATGTGAGTTGAGGACACTGCTGATAGAGGATAAAGGCCTGGGGCCATAGGTTGAGAACTGTTTATGTAAGGTACCATCTGAGCCCTGGGCAAGAGCAGTGAAACTCTGAGCTCCAGGTGGTGAAGTGTCATGTGGAGTTGAGGAGGCAGCCTCTGCCCAGAATCTTTCATCCGCTACCACCCCTGAGGAGTGGTGTCAGCTTTTAGACCTCAGACCTGCAAGCAGTATTCAGCACCTCTTCCTCGTCCTTTTCTTCTCTCTGGCATCTCTGGTGGTTTTATTATCTCCTACTGCACACAAGCATAGAAGACAGGACCACTAGCATCTATTTTCACAGATTTCTAATTCTAGAATTCAAAAGCAGGATCTTCCTTGCTAACTCCTATAACCATCCTGGTGAGTTCGTATGAGTAGGGTCGCATGACCTACTTACTTTGCACAGATGGAAGGACCCTTATAGGCCTGGTCAGAACCACAGCCCAGGGAACTGGCGTTTGTCAGCAGAAAGGATGGGAGTTGGCAGTGGTCTGGCCAGTGTACTTGGCAGCTAAAAACAATAGTTAGCACTTGCATTATGTGAAAAGCTGAATAAGATTTCCATCCCAGCTCTGGGCATGTGTCCACAGCTTCAGATCCCCATCTGTGCTGCTGTGTACTTTCAGACAAGCCCTTAAGGAAAGAAAGAATAGATGCTTGGGCATGAGCACTAAGAAGGGCACACAAACAGATGTGAATGAAGAAACAAATAAAAATCTATTTGTTTTTGTTCTGTGAGACAATCTCTCAGTGTATCCCTGGCTGAGCTGGAACTTGTTGCGTGGCCCAGGCCGGACTTGAACTTGCATCAATCTTCCTGCCTCTGCATCCTGAGTTCTAGGATCACAGGTTTGTGCCACAACACAAGGCTAGAAATCCTGACACAATGCTTCCTAACACTGTACCTTCCCAGCAGCCACTTTGTTCACCCTGGACTTTTTCTTCGGGGAAGTTCACCCGTGTCAGTGAATATAGGTAAGCACAGTGTGGTTTTGTCTTCCCTGGGACTTGGCTGGAAAGTAGGTTTGGGGACCAATTCATCTTCAGTAACATGAAGTTGACCTATGACCTATACAGGCCTTAAAATCTCTAAAACAGGAATATGTTATATGATTGTAATCAAATTTAAACTGCCAATAAGTTCAGATAAACTTTTTTGTTTAAATAATCAGAGTTGTGTCAAGATCTCAAACTTAAGACTAGCTTTGGCTACATAACAAGACCTTACAAAAAAAAGAGAAAAAAATTAACTTGAAAAAAGAGGAAAAGGGCTGGAGAGATGACTCAGCAGTTGAGAGGTCTGGCTGCTCTTGCATAGCACCCAGATTCAGTTCTGAGCACTCATAAAACAGCTAACAGTTATCCATAATTCCAGTTCCAGGAGATCCAACACCCTCCTCTGGTCTCCTTGGGTACTGCACGCACATGGTGCAGTTCCAAACATGCAGGCAAAACATTCACACATATAAAATAAAAATAATTTTGTTTAAGAAAGAGAAAAAGAAGGAAGCCAGTGGACATTGTTATCCATGGGGTGACTGTGGTATCAGGAAAGGATGCAGAGCTGGAAGGGCCCACTTGTCATGCATGTACTAACCCAGCTGGGCTGAAATCTGACAGGGAAGTGAAGCCTAGCTCCTGAACCATGCCCATGTGTGCATCAGTTTCCTAGTGAGAGAAATAATTATACAGAGTCCAAGTCCTTTCTTTCAAAGAATGATGGCAGGAATGTAACCTTTAAAATGTTATTTGTAATCTCCCCCACTTAGCAAAACTTTAGACAAAGGCCCTGCTCTAGTCCTGAGACTTGATGGCCTTGAGTGACTGAACCTGTCTATCCATTTTTTCCTTTGCACCAGTTTTAAAAAGTTAGCCAGCAGTGCAAGCCTGTGAGGTAGGACTCCAGCTGACTGGGAAAAGACACAGCATCTTGCATTAGGATAAAAACCTATCAAACTTCCTGCTTAGTGTTTTTACTACTGGATTAGAGCAACACATCCTTTTAGAAAAGAAAACTCTGCCTTACCAATTTACTTTCACTTTGTCCGTGTGCTTTTTGTGATGTATCAGTGGGGTCCTTTACCCCAGATTTTATTTCCAACACTAGGACTAGGGTAGATGCTGGGCTGGGCTGTGGGCATAGCAGCAGGTGTACTGCCAACTGGGCTTCAGCGAGGCAGCAGCAAGGAGACTTCACAAGAAGAGCACTTCCCCACCTCCTCCTCTGCTGCAGAATCTGGTTAGAGATTTAGAGCCATTGTGTCAGAAATGACAAGTTCCTTTTACAATAGATAAATGTCATGGGCAAGTGCTAGGAGGAGTGTGAAGACAGAAAAGAGACTAGCTCACTTACATACTTTTTTCTCCTCTTGTGCTAGGGAGGGAACCTCATAGGTTATGCAGTATGCTGTACCTCAGCCTTCCACACCTATTTTTACTTATTAATTCATTTACTTGGGAGTGGATAGGAGCATATGTATGTGCAGATATGAGTGGAGCCAGAGGAGGATGCTGGGTATCCTGCGCTCATGGTCCACTTTATTCCCTTGAAACAGATCTCTCACTGAACCTGGAGTTATGTAGGCAGTCAGCAAATCCCAACTATTCTCCTGTCTCTGCAACCCACAATGTTAAGTCTACAGGTGCCTGTGGCCACAAGCAGCTTTTTTTTTATGTGAGCAATGGGGATTTGATCTCAGGTCCTCATATTTGTGCAGGAAGTGCTTTTACCCACTTAGCCATCTCCCCAAATTGTACACATGCATTTGGCTTTTGCTCTTTTTGTTTTGTTTTTTTGTTTTGTTTTGTTTTGTTTTGACATGGTCTCCCTAGTCCAAGCAAACCTGGAAGTCACTATGTGGACCAGACTGGCCTGAATCTCAGAGTGATCCACCTTCCTCTGCCTCCCAAGGTCTGGGAATAAAGGCACAGACGGCAGGTACACACCTATTTTTGATGAGTATATTTCTTGGTAGAAAAGTATACTGAAGAATACCAGCTGGAATAGATTCCTGGATTTAACATGTCAGCTTTCACATTACTGAACCAGAGAGATGGACTAAGTGTTAACACTTGATACGTTCTTCACATTTATAAATTTTTCTGGCTTTTAAAGAAATGTTTCTAGAATACAGAGGAGAAAAAGAAGGTGGCTGGGGACTGCAGTTCACTAGTGGTTTAATAGTGATTTTGTGAAAATTACTTCTACACGTCACCCAGAACAATCAGTGGCACAAGATCCTTCCTCCAGGCAATGTATGGGATCATGCGGCATGTCACCAGCCTACAAGGCTCAGAGAAGTTTCAGCTAAAGAAAGAACACATCATAAGAAGCCTGACTCAATTCACAGCTCTTCACTAATGTTAAGTGTATGTTTATGTCTTTTATAGTGCTAGTGATTAGACACAGGGCCTTGGACATGCTAGGCAAGTGTCCTACCACTGAGTTGCAATTTAGGGAGAAATGGTTGATTTTAGTTTATAATTCCAGGTTACAGTCCATCATTGTGGGGAAAGCATCGTGGCAGGAACTTGAAGCCCTCAGCTTGCTTTCTCCACATACACAGTCCAGGACCCAAACCCAGGGAATTGTGCCGCCCACAGTGGGGAGTGTCTTCCTGCTTCTATTAACATAATCAAGACATGGTCACAGATCAACCTAATCCATACAATTCTTCATTGAGACTCCCTTCCCTGGTAATTCTACATTGTGTCCAATTGACAATTAAAACTAGCCATCACCAACACTTTATTGAATTCACTAGCCTAGTATTCTACCCCTCCCCAAGTGGATACCTCTCCCAGGTACTTCTGAGATCCACTTCTTTGGAGCAAGCCTATTATCAGGCATTCTCTTTGGAAGGCCCATTTCCTCATCAGATGTGTTGGTGTGTCAATCAGTATACAATAACTCACCATCATGAACTGTTTCTGCTCAGAGGCTTTTCATGCACACTTCGTGCTTAATACTTTGTGTGGTCAGTTAACTAACTGGTTAATTTTTTTTGAGACTGGGTAATATTCTGTAGCCCAGGCTGGTTTGGCTTACAAAAGTCCTCCTGCCTCAGCTTCTCAATTACTGGGATTATAGGTGCGAAGTTCTTTTTATACTTTTGTCAGAGTTTCAGACCTTTAGTCTCCATGAAAGTTTTGTTTGGAATATTTGTCTTAAGAAGTACATGGGACAAAGTAAGATATAATCTTACTTAGATATAGGAATCAACTGAAAGGGTATTCTTT
>NW_008360331.1:5967094-5969492 GCF_000622305.1 Nannospalax galili | reverse complement strand
AAGACAAAAAAGAAAAAGCACAAAAACTTTATTGAATTTTTGTGAATTTCATATAATACATCTTGATCATATTTAGACCTAACCCTTCCCCTATGTACACCCTCCCCAGAGCCACCCCACCAGGTTTCATTTGCATTCTTTCATATATGTTAAGGCCTATCAAGTTACATTTGTGTCCCCAAATGTCTCTCCATGTGAGTTCATCCACTGGAGCCTGGTCAGCCTACCTAGCATCATGCCCTTAAAAAAGACCAGCTTTCCCTCACTTAGCAGTGATCGGTTGCCAATAGTTCCTTACATATGGTTGGGGCTTCTTACCCACTTCCCTAGTTCAATACTGGTTTTTGTTTGGTTTGAGTTTGCATGGGCCTTGTGCATGATGTCACCACTGCTGTAAGTTAAGATGAGCAAGTTCCCAGCCACCTGGAAAACTCTGTTTCCTTGTGGTCATCCATCACCCTTGGCTTTTTACAGTCTTTCAGCCCCTCCTGCAATGGTTCCTAAGCCCTGAGTGGCAGAGGTTTACTATAGTTCACAGGAGCAAGTTCCAGCCACCTGAAAAATTCTGTTTCTTTCTGATCATCTACCACCCCTGACTCTTACTGTCTTTCCACCCCCTCTTCCTCAATGGTCCCTGAGTCCTGAGTGACAGAGGTTTGATACAGGTGTCTTACCCAAGTGAAAGCACTCTACAGCCTCTTATTCTCTGCACTTTGGCCAGTTGTAGCTTTCTGGGTTAATTACCATCTGTTATATGAGGCAACTTCACTAGTGAGAATTGACAGATGCATTGACATTCTTTCTGTGCCCTGTTCTACTATGTTCTCTGAGTCTTAAATATAGAGATTGCATTGTAGATGCATCACTTTGGGAAGGGCATCTCATAGACACTTACTTTCTGTGTTTGACCAGTTGTGGAACTCTGTAATAGTCTTAATATGTTGCAAAAGGCAGCTCTTTTGATGAGTGGTGAGAGGTATACTTGTCTGTAAATATAAGGATATGTATTTAAAGTACAGTTAAAAATTATTTTAGTCGGGGCTAGAGAGATGGTTCAAAGGTTAAAAGCACTGGCTGCTCTTACAGAAGACCTGGGTTTGATTTCCAGCACCCACATTGCAGCTAACAACCATCTGTAACTCCAGATCCAAGGGATCCAATGCTTCTTCTAACCTTCTCAGGCACTGCATGACATGGGTATACTTACATACATGCAGGCAATACATTCATACATATAAAATGTTGGGAAACCCTGCTGTTAGGGTTGCAGTTCTCCATGTCCAGATAGCCCTGAGGGGCTCAGCACCAAATGGAAGAACTCCCCTTTTCAGCAGGGGGCCTCCTGCTCTCTTCCTGGCTCACCTGGAAAGTACCGCCAAGCACGGATGCCTGACCTTATCTGAAACATGACCTTTGGCATAGTTACCTGGAGTAAATCTACCCCCAGGTTTTTTCTATATGATAATCAGGCATTGTCTGATAGTCTGGAAGATAGGAGCCCACTGCCACATGTAAATAAAGCATACTATGAGCACCTATCAACTGAGGCTTTTGCTACTGCCTCCACACTATAAATTCTCTAGTTCTCCCACTAATAAATGGAGCTGTTTTCACTGTGTCTGGAGCTGTATCACTGCTGTTTCACTGCACCTGTGACCAGTTTCCCTGGAAGGGCTGTCTTCCGTCAGCACCCACTGGCCGTCCTGACCCCGTTCACCACTTCTGCTCTCCCTACCCTTGTGGGCCGGTGGCCAATGACCCGTGAAGAAAGGGGTAGCCCCCGCAGCTGGCGCCCGAACGTGCAGCTCCTGGAACGCGCAGAGTTCATGAGTATCCCTCCCATCAGGAGGGCATTGGCAATCTCTCTCCTATCACCTCCCACCAGGAGGGTAAAGTCAGCTTTGCCTCCAAGCCGCCCCACCCTTGGGGACTGGCAGTTTCTCCTCTTTTTCCACCTTTTATTTTCAGTCTGAGTCTTCGCGTGGGACCGTTAAAGAAAAAGAAGCAACTGAGGCTTTCTGGTCAAGGCTACTCCTTGATGTTAGCTGAAGGCTCTGAGTCCTCTTAATGGACCCCAACTGGCTGCATGGGTGTAGACAAGACCTCCTATCTATACATCTTTCTAATACAAAAAAATGGGTAATGCAACGGCCAGTTAAATGCTCTTAGAGTGGCCGCCGATCTCTTAAACTTGTGGGAAGGCTTGCGCTGTGGACTGAGTGGAATCACCTGAGATTTTGATCCCAGGCATGTTCCCTTAGAAATCAGCGTTTCACCCCACTTTCCTTTTCTATCTTAACACCCCTAGAAACAAAAATCCCCAAAGTTCTAAGGGATCTTCATATAAGCCTTAAAGTCAACTTCTAAAATAAACTTCCCTAATCTGTTTTGTTATCTT
>NW_008360331.1:5965248-5966148 GCF_000622305.1 Nannospalax galili | reverse complement strand
AAATAACCTTTACCCCCTCTTCCCCCCTACAAATCCTCATGGACTGATTTAACAAACCCAAATGTTAAAACCCAGACTTCAAAAACTCCCAAATATCCCCAGATAAATCCCCCTCCCCCTTCACCTCCACTGCCGCCACCGCTTGTGGCGCCACACCCCACAGCCATAGAACAACTTTGTAATCTCAGGGATAATGGGAGTTGCTGCCTCCAAAATCTCCAGACACAATGGCCTCAGGACCCAAAACCCCATTGGTAGAAGCTCTCGTGAGGATGGGATCCATGCTCCATGGACAAAATCTATACTAAAAACATTTAATACTAACCTGCTAACCCCCCAGGACTGGAGAGATATCTGTAGATCTACCCTCCCCAGTCCATTATTTGTACAATGGGAGGCTTTATTTAGAGATGAATGCCTGATGCAGGTTAAAAGAAATGACACACATAATCAACAGCTAAGACCACAATAAGGACAAGATCCACCACCTGGATTCATAGATTGGAACTATGACCAGCTTTTTGGCCAGGGCAACTTTCCCACAGGAATCCAGCAGGCTGTAATTCCTGATGGCTGTTTTGAGCAGGTCCACTTATGTGCACTGCAGGCTTGGGACCACCTAACCCCCTTGCCCACCGCACTTTTTGGCCAGGGCAACTTTCCCACAGGAATCCAGCAGGCTGTAATTCCTGGTGGCTGTTTTGAGCAGGTCCACTTATGTGCACTGCAGGCCTGGGACCGCCTAACCCCCTTGTCCACCGTGCCTGGAGAGACTTCTTCATTAACTTTTTTAAAACAAAAACCAACTGAGGCTCTCCCAGACTTTATACTAAGAGTGCAGGCCAGTTTAGATAGAAAAATAACAGATCCTGCAGCCAAAGCAATGCTTTTAAACAGCCT
>NW_008360331.1:5942205-5963508 GCF_000622305.1 Nannospalax galili | reverse complement strand
ATAAAGCACACTATGAGCACCTATCGACTGAGGCTTTTGCTACTGCCTCCACACTATAAATTCTCTAATTCTCCCACTAATAAACGGAGCTGTTTTCACTGTGCCTGGAGCTGTTTTCACTGTGTCTGGAGCTGTATCACTGCTGTTTCACTGCGCCTGTGACCAGTTTCCCTGGAAGGGCTGTCTTCCGTCAGCGCCCACTGGCCGTCCTGACCCCGTTCGCCACTTCTGCTCTCCCTGCCCTCGTGGGCTGGTGGCCAACGACCCGCGAAGAATGGGAGAGCCCCCGCAATAAAATAAAAATAATATTTTTAATTATGTTAGTCTAAGAATGTGACAAAAGGTTTTCTCTAAGATCTATGACCCCTCCAGCCATGTGTATTTGACTATGTTTACAGTACCACTCATGAGTTTCCTCCAATTGAGAAGGTCTTATGTCCAATTAAACAGCTCTTGAGTACCCCCAAGATAAGAGAGCCACTACTGCACAAATAAAGATAGTCTTCTGGGCCAGTCACTGTTGTGTTTATTAAACTTTACAGCTGAATAGAACCATTGATGGGTTTTTCTTCCTTGGCAACTTGTATAGTATCTGCTGATACCCTGAAAGCTAGTCTACAGGGAAGATGCTTCCAAGTCAACTCGAGCTCAAATACTCCAAGTCCTATGCCCAAAGCATATCATGTCTTCAGAAGTAGGAGCTTACCTTTGAGTTCTGGGAGTTAATCAAGGGCTGTGTCAATAACGTGTTATTTTTTTAGGAGTCTCTTGAACTGTCCTGACCAACAATTCAAAGGAAGGTTTCTCCTGCTTGACAGTGTTTTTTGTTACGTAGCCTTCAGCTATACACATGCACTAATATATTTATATATTATGTACATATTGTATATTTTAGTCAGCTTTTTGAACCAATACCTTTCCCATTGTTTTTTCACATCATTCAAGAGTCATTTGTCTCTCCTCTCACTCTCCCTGTAGAATACTCCCTCCTCCTTCCCCTGTTAAATTACTCCCATTTTCCCCATTTCCCCCCTTGATAACACCTGTCTCCTACAATCCTCCTGTTTGAAGTTCCTTTTTCCCCTTTTCTCCCATGGTTCCACATCAGGATATTTGCTCCCATCTAAGGATTTGGAGCTAAGATCCACAATTAGAGAGAACATACCTCACTTGTTTTTCTGCATCTGTGTTGCTTCCCTTAGTATAACAGCTTCTAATCCCATCCATTTACCTGAAAATTTCATAACTTCTTCTTTCTTTACCACTGAGTATAACTCCATAGTACAAATGTATCACATTTTCACTAACCATTCATCAGTTGAAGAAATTTAGGTTGTCTCCATTTTTTAGCGATTGTGTAAAAGGCAGCAACAAACATTTGCTGTGCAAATATCTCTGCAGTAGGATGGGTCCTTTGGATATATGCCAAGGAGTGGTGTAACTGGATCGTATGGTAGATTTATTTTTAGTTTTTTTAAGAGTTCTCCACACTGATTTCCTAAGTGGTGGCCCCAGTTTACAATCCCACCAGCAGTGAATGAGGATTCTCCTTTCCCCATGTCCTCCTCAGCTTTTGGTGTCATTTTTTGCCTTGATGTAGGCCATTCTGATTGGGGTAAGATGAAATCTTGAAGTGGTTTTGATTTGATCTCTCTCTCTCTCTCTCTCTCTCTCTCTCTCTCTCTCCTCTCTCTCTCTCTCTCTCTCTTTAAGACAGGGTCTCCCTGTAGCCCCAGCTTGCCCTCACCGTGTAGATCAGGCTGGCCTTGAACTCAGAGATCTGCCTGCCTCTGCCTCCCAAGTGCTGGGGCTAAATTTGATTTCTCTAATTGTTAAGGATGTTGAAAATTTTCTTGAGGTGTTTCTTAGCCACTTTTATTTCTTCTTTTGTAAGTTCTCTGTTTGGATCCATAGCCCATTTTTTTCAAAGCCAAACTGTATCCAGCTTTATTAAGGATACTTTGCATAAACAACCATGGTATTTCAGGCAGGATATGGACAGAAAATCATTAACAGTATATAAGAACTTCAAAATTCCTTTCTTGTATGGACTACCAAAATCAGAAAGTCACTATAAAATCCAATAAAGTCTTCATTATTTTATGCTCTGAATGGGGAAAGTTTAGAGTGAGGCTTGACATTTCAAATGAAGCATGCTATTTGACAACTTTTCACAAGCTGACCCTGACTTTCAGAACATGAAATGAACATGACAGAATTATCAGTCTGAAATGCCACAATCTTTTAGAAAAAGAACCACACTGCTCTTCTGAGGAACTGTCACAGTGATGCCACAGTGATGTCACTGCAAAGTCCAGAATGCCCAACATACTGGCAAAACCAATTGTAGGGGGTCAGGTCCCAACATGCCTCTGGTTTTAAGGGAGTTAAGTCTATATTGAATTGAAGGTGGAGGGAAAGGAAGCTATAAAAATTAATTTTTAATTTTCCCACACCACAAGGCATTATGTGCCAAGGTGGCCATGTGTAATAGCATCAGGAAATTCCCTCCAGCAGCCAAGAAGAGTCATTCAAAAACTAGCAGGGAAAGGTGTTTCCCCCACATCAATTCAGTTTGAGAAATATTTTGTTCATGCCCCCCCCCCAAAAAAAACAATGAAGTGTTCTGTGTGCTAACATAGCTTTTAAAAAAGTAAAACAAAATTCTGCATTTTTATAAAACTTGATAAAAAATAGTATTTCAAACTATCACCAGAAGTGCACAGATTTCGCATGGCATCTTCCAGCACCTTCGGCTTTCTGTGCCTGGCCTGTTTCGGCATCTCTGTTTCCTGCAAGCTTCTTCCCATCCTTGCCAGCATCTGCTTTTCCCTTTTTCCCTTTGGGTACCTTCTCTCCCTTCTTTGCAGGGGCCTTTTAGGCCTGGGCTCTGGCTTTGGAGGAGCAGGTTTAGAGGATAATCTTGCAGATCTCCTCTGTGACTCCTCATCCTTCACCTTGGTTTTATAGCATTAAACATCCACTTCAGCCTTTCCTTTGAGCAAGGCAGCTGCTGGGGGACACAGGTGCTGAATGCAGGGATGCAGCTGCGTGGGGCTCTGGTAGGCCGGGAGGTTGTTCTTGCTTCTTCTTCATACTGCTTGGGCTCCAGGGGGGTTGTATCCCATAGCCCGTTTTTTAATTGGATCATTTGTTTTCTTGATTCTTCATTTTTTGAGTTCTTTTTATATTTATGGATATTAATCTTCTGTCAGATGTGTAGCTGGTGATTTTCTGTGGACGTTCTCTTCACTCAATTGGTTCTTTCCTTTGCTGTACAGAAGATTTTTAGTTTAATGTATTCCCATTTGTTAATTGTTGACCTTAATTACCGAATGACTGCTGTCTGATTTAGAAAGTCCTTTCCTGTGCCTATTCCCTTGTAATGTATTGCCTATGTTTTCTTCTAACAGTTTCAGCATTTCAGATTTCACATTAAGGTCTTTGATCCATATGCCATTGATTTTTGTGCAAGGTGATAGATACAGGTCTAATTTCATTCTTCTACAGCTACAGATTCAGTTTTTCCAGCACCACGTATTAAACAATCCTGTATTTTCTCCACTGTGTGTTCTTGCCACTTTTGTCAAATATCAGGTGGCTGAAATTGTGTGTAGTCTTCTTTGAGTCTTCTATTTTCTTCCATTGATCTGCTTTGTGCCATTGATCATGCTGTTTTTTGTGACTATAGCTCTGTAATGCAGTTTGAGATCTGGTATGGTAATTTCCCCCAGCATTGCTTTTTGTGTTCAGGATTGCTTTGACTATCTAGGGTCTTTTGTGAGTCCATATAAATTCTAGATTTTTTTTTCTATTTCTGTGAAGAATGTCATGGGGGTTTTATTGGGATTGCACTGAATCTATAAATTGCTTTTGGTGAGATTATAATAGGGCACCTTCTTGACCATAGCTATGCCATGTTAAAGTTTAGGCTGACTCTAGTCTCTGAAATTGTCAGGCAGTTGGCCTAGGGTATGGGAACACACATCAGCAGGACCCAGTTGTCTGGGGAAAAGGTCAGTGTGTCCTGGAGTGCACCTGCTAACTGCAGATTTAGGGCTTATGTAGGTTATACTTGGCTTGCTTCTGCAAAATAGTAATTGTTACTTAATAGAATACAAATTGTTAAGGGGATTTTCCACCTATAAGCTTAGGAACTTAAACTTTTCACCCCTGGTTACAGTTTCTCTGTATAAAAGCTTACCCTAGAGATGGCTCAGAGCTACACACTTGGGTTCTGACACCCTTGTGCAGTAGCCCTGGCCAGCAATGACTTTCATTCAGCAAAACTTTGTCTGAGTGGTCTTCTCTGATGAAGCACCTCCCAACAGGATGGTCATTTCACAATATTAATTCTACAAATCTATGAGCACAGGAGGTCTTCTCATCTCCTTGTGTCTTCAATCTCTTTCTTCAAAGATTAAAAGTTTTCATTGTAGAGGTCCTTAACGTCTTTAGTTAGGTTTATTCCTAGATTTCTTTTTTTTTTTTTTAGACTATTGTGAATGGGAGGGTTTCCTTGAACTCTTTCTCTGATTGCTTGTTATTGGTATATAGAAAGGCCACTGGTTTTTGTAAGTCGATTTTGTATCCTGCAGCTTTGCTGATAGTGTTTATAATTTCTAGAAGTTTTCTGGTGAAATTTTTGGTATCTCTGGTATATAATATATCGTCCTCAAATAGAGAAAATTTGACCTCTTCTTTTCAAATTAGTACTGCTTTAATTTTATTCTCTTTTTTATTTCTCTAGCTAAAGTTTCAATCACTATATTGAAAAGGAGCGGTGAAAGTGGACAATCTTGCTTGGTTTTAATGGAAATGTTTCCAGTTTTTCTCCATTTAGAATGGTGTTGGCAGTGGGTTTGTCATATATAGCCTTAATTATGTTGAAGTATGTTCTCTGCAATCCAATTCCCTCTAGGACTTATATCATAAATGCATGTTAAGATTTTTCCAAAGGCCTTTTCTCCACCTTCTGAGAGGATTATGTGATTTTTGTCTTTAAGTCCATTTATATGATTTGTTACATTTATTCACTTACATATATTGAACCATCCCTGCATTTCTGGAACAAATTTGACTTGATCATGATGGATGATCTTTTTGATGTGAGTCTACATGCAATTTGAAAACATTTTGTTGAGATTTTTTGCATCTACATTCATTAGGGATATGGGCCTATATTGGATTTTTTTTTGTATGTGTATCTATACCTGGTTCACATATTATAGTAATATTGGCTTCACGAAAGGTGTTTAGGAGTTTCCCTCTGTTTCTATCATTTTGAATAATTTAAGTGGTATTGGTGGTAGATCTTTAA
This sequence comes from Nannospalax galili, assembly GCF_000622305.1. Classification (NCBI taxonomy): domain Eukaryota; kingdom Metazoa; phylum Chordata; class Mammalia; order Rodentia; family Spalacidae; genus Nannospalax; species Nannospalax galili. Next base: position 5,958,188 of record NW_008360331.1, on the reverse strand, counting down.
ACGTCTGGTAAAATTCTCCTGTGAATCCATCTGGGCCTGGGCTTTTTTTAGATAAGAAGCTTGGTACTATTGTTTTGATTTCCTTATTTGTTATGGGTCTATTTAAGTTGTTGATCTCTTCTTGACTTTGATGGATCAATAGAGTATAGTTTTAACAGCATTCTCTTATAATGCTCTGTACCTTTTTGGTGTCTGATATGTTGCCCCTTTCATCTCTGATTTTGTTGATTTGAGTTTGTGCTTTCTTTCTTTGGTTTAGCTTGGCTAAGGATCTGTCTATCTTGTTTATCTTTTCAAAGAACCAGCTTTTAGACTGATTGATTGTATCACTGTATTATTTTCTTTCTTTCTGTTTCAATAATTTCTGCTATGAGTTTTATTATTCCTTCTGGGTTCGGTTTCTTTGTTCTTGTTTTTACAGATTCTTGAGTTGTGCCATTAAGCCATCAATTTGTGATCTCTTTTATTTTATTTTATTTATTATTCATTTATTTATTATTTATTGGTCTTTTTGAGATGCGGTCTCCTTGTAGCCCCAGCTGACCTAGAACTCACTATGTACACCAGGCTGGCCTTAAACTCACAAAGATTCCCCTGCCTCTGTCTCACGAATGCTGGAATTAAAGGCATGTACCACCACGCCCTGCTCTTTCTGAATTTTTAATGTAGGTGTTTAGGTCAATAAACTTCCCTCTTAGGACTGCTTTTAATGTTTCCCAGAAGTTTTGTTGTGTTGTGTTATCATTTTCACCTAGTTACAGGAATGCTTTTATTTCTTTCTTGATTGCTTCTTTGACCCATTTATCATTCAGGAGTATGTTGCTTAATCTCCATGAGTCCATGTGGTTACTGGAGCTTCTTTTCTATTGGTTTTAAGCTTTATTTGCTGATGCACTTTTATATTATTTTTTATTTGTTGTTGTTGTTTTTGTGCCCCAGTATGTGGTCTATCTTAAAGAAACTTCCATGGGCTGCTGAGCAAAATGCGTATTCTTTGGTGTTTTGGTGGAATATTCTGTAGATCTCTTTTAAGTCCATTTGATGTATGATATCATTTGATTCAGTTGACATGTCTATTGGTGTTAGTGGGGTATTGAAGTCATCTACTGTTACTAAATTGATGTTAGCTGTGTCTTGAAGTCCAGTAGTATTGTTTTTATGAACCTGGGTGCACCAATCTGTTGCATATATGTTCATGATTACAATGTCTTCTTTGTTGAAGAATGTTCCCTTGATCAGAATGAAATGAACTTCTTTATTTCTTTGTATTGATTTTAATTTGAAGTCTATTTTAGAAATCCAATACCTGCTCATTTCTTAGTGTCATTTGCTTGGAATATTTTTTTCTGTCCTTCCACCCTGAGATGGTACCTATTCTTGAAAGTTAGATGAGTTTCTTAATAGAAAAAAAAAAAAAAAAAAAAAAAAAGATTTTTATTTCTTGGTCCATTCACCTACTCTGTGTCTTTTTACTGAGAAGTTGGGGCCATTGATATTAAAAGTTACTATTGGGGGCTGGAGAGATGGCTCAGCAGTTAAGAACGCTGGCTATTCTTGCAGAAGACCCGGGTTTGAATCCCAGCACCCACATGGCAGATGACAACTGTCTGTAACTCCAGTTCCAGGGAATCCGACAGCCTCTTCTGTCCTCCACGGCCATTGCACAACACGGGTGCACTTACCTACATGCAGACAATGCATGCATACACATAAAATAAAAATAATAAATAAAATATATTAAAAAGTTACTATTGAAAAATGTGTATTGGTTACTGCTATTTTATTTTATGTTTGTGTTCTTAGTCCGATTTTGTGTTTCTGTAATTATACCTTCATTTCTTTTCTTTCTGTAGCCTCTTTTGGTGCGGGCATTCCTTTCTTCAGTAGGACTGGTTTGGTGGTCATAAATTCTTTTAGCCTATTCATATCATGGAAGACTTTTCTTTCCCTTTCAACTATGATAGAGTTTTGTTGTATAAAGTATTCTGGATTGGCACCTATGAACATTTAGAAATTTCAATAGTTTGCTCCAGGCTGTTCTGGCTTTTATAGTTTGCATTTGAAAAGTCAGCTGTAATTCTGATCGTCTTCCTCTATATGTAGCTTGTTCTTTTTCTCTTGCAGCTTTCAATAACCTCTCTTTGTTCTTTACATTTAATGTTTTTGAACTGATATATCATTCAGTTTCTGTTCTGGTCCTAGCTATTTGATGTTCTGTGTGCATTTGATGTTCTGTGTGCATCCATAGGGGTATATCTTTTGTTAATTTAGGGAATTTTCTTCTACAATCCTGTTGAAGATCTGATGAGTGCCATTGACCTGAGATGTTTCTCTTTCCTCTATGCCTATGGTAGATAGATTTGGTCTTTTCATAGTGTCCCACATTTCCTGCATAGTCCATTCCCGTGCTTTTTCAAAATTTTTCATCTTTGCTTTAGCTGTCCAGTTCCTCAACTTTATCATCTAGTCTTGATATTCTGCTTTCCATTTGATTCATTTTGCTGATGAGACTTTTCCTATAGTTTCAAATTGGCTTGTTGAGTTTTTCAATTCCATCTTCATTTCAGCCCAGGTTTTTGTCTATATTTCTGTCTCTTTCATGCATCTTTCAAATCCTGAGTTGTCTTTGCCATTTCATTCAGCTGTACATTTGTATTTTCTTGAGATTCGGTCAGCGGTTGTTCTGATCCTCTTTGAGTTCTTTGACTCGTTTCTGCATTTTTAAAAGTCGTTAAATTCTTTGAGCATATTTATGATTGTTTGCTTAAATTATGTGTCTTTGGGTTCCTCTGGGTAGCTCTTATTGTAGAACACATCTATAGGATGGTGGGATTTGGTGGGGCATATTATCTTAGTTTTTCATATTATTTGTGTTTTTGTGTCATGACCTGGGCATATGGATTTCTTTTGTTGGTTGTGTATGTGATATGAAATTCTAGCCTGCCTTTGGTAAGGTGAAGTTTGGTCCTGTTTTTATTATTGACATAATTTTGTTGCTTTCTGTCCAGGTATGAATACTTAGTTGGTCTGTGCTTCACGTTCTCACTTTTGATTTTTTATTTGGTGGGACCAGATAGTTTCAAGCCAGCAAGTCAGGAGCTCTCCAGCAGGGTGAAGGGGCCTAGGCCCAAGTCTGGATGATGGGGATCACATGGGCAGGTTCTGCCTAACTAAGCAGAGAAGATGTGAGCCCTGGAGCAGTGTGAATGGAGCTGGTCCCAAAGAGAGGGAGGAGGGTGACCCAGGAGCCAGAATAAAGGTAACTTGCCCTCCTAATCTGGCACTCTCTGGCTGTGGCAGTGGCAGCATGCAGGAACCTAGGCCCAAGGAGAGCTAGTCGGGACAGGATAAACTAGCTCTGAGTAACTAAGCAGAGAAAATCTGACTTTTCCCTTTTTAGAAATGTTTTATTTATTTGCATTTTTGTTTCATTTTGTTTTGTTTTTGCTTTTGAGAGAGGGTCTTCCTAAAGTCCCAGCTGGCCTGGAATTCCCTATGGAGACCAGCCTGGCCTCATTCTCAGAAGATCTGCCAACCTCTGCTTCCTGAACAATGCTAGGATTAAAGATGTGCACCACATACCCAGTCTTATTTGTAGTTTTCTTTGTGCATGAGTCTTTTACCTGCATGTAGATAAATGTACCATGTGTGTGCAGTGCCCACAGAGACCAGAAGAGGGTGATGAATTCCCCCAGAACTGGCATTTGGAATGGCTGTCAACAGCCACTGTGGGTGCTGGGAATTGGACCCTGGTTCTTTTAACTCCTAAATCACCCCTTTAGCCCCCGGATTTTCTCTTTTACTTGGCACAAGTGGCTGTATGATGCCAGGTGCTAGAAATGGACTGGAAGTTGTTCTTGCCTTATAGCATGTTAAGTGTGTTTGTGTATATTTGCTTAAGATCCTTTCTTTATAAGCTAGGTTGTGGGGTTTCTGTTGGGATATAGAAGACTCTGCAATAACTCTTTTTCCTGTCAGTATCTTTCCTGCCATGACAGTGTTTCACTGGCATACAGGCTTGGCATGAATGGGTGGTAGTGAACAGTTGTGCTAGTCATATCTGCTGAGTTCTGGTTTCATCTTTGGTAGACTATTACTGATAAGAAAAAATGTTTATATGTCACATTGCTAAAGAGGAGGAAAAGAGCATAGTGGTTCAATTTAAATGTGTACATTTGATTTTTTTAAACCCTATATTGATTTTTACTTGACTATCCTGATTTTAAGGGATAAGTGATGAGATATGTGTTTTTCTGTACCTTTGTGTCTCTTTTTAAATACTTTTGTACCAAGAAAAAATATAAAGGGAAAACAGTTTGACTCTGCAACAGTAGTATAATTACAGTCATTAAAAATTGCTTATCATAGAGTCCTAATTTTCATTTCAGGGCAATAACAATTATACACTATGTCTAAGTATGTGTTAAATTTATGTTTTGCAAATTCAATGTGCTTTCTTCTAAAATCTTGGTTGTCAAGATTTTCTTTTCCTTTTTTTTTTTTCATGCTGCATAGGCATCTGCCCATAGCTATTTTTCATAAAGAAAACACATAAAATAAAAATATAAAAGAAAGAGGAGGAGGAGGAGGAGGAACCTGGAGAAAATGTCATTGTAAGCACTTCTTTAAGTTTCCATGGATTGCTTTACCGCTTTGATCAGACTGCAAATTCTAAAATGCTTTCTGCTTCTGATGAAGTACTACTAAGTTGGGAATGGATATGAATGCTCTTCAGAACTCTGGGTAATGATAATAAAAACCATACTCCACATGAGTGATCATTAAGCTTATCAGCTCCAAACCCTTTTGAACTATCTTTTGAAGCCAGGGAAATACTTTGAAATAAGGACTTTACCATCATTCTGAAATGTAACTCATTGCTGGCATAACCACAAATACATAAATTTATACCCTCCCCCACAAGCAGTATAACACACAGGAGAAATAAAAGGAATTTAGCTAAAAATAAAACAATATATATTTGACTTTTATAATGTGTGAGCACAGCTAAACAAGAAGACAAAGCCAGTGTTTGCTTGTACACGCTTACAAAGAGTAGTCTGCAATTAAAAACATAAGGAAATATTCAGCTGAATCCTGTGGACACTTTTCTATTTGCTTGACATTTGAAACCACTATGAAAAGAACAACAAATGCAAACCCATCAAAGTAAGTTATACTAGCAATTTAAATGCCATGAACAGTGTTGAATGTCAGTTGCATAATTTTCCACAATGAGAAACATCTCTCCATAAGACTTAAAAGGAAAAATTATACAGTCTCCCCTAATTATGCCCCATATTTGCATTCCTGAAAAAAATCCAAATATATTAAAACATGCTAGAAATACTTTTATTCATATGTAAAACAGTGTCAGGTTCCAGACTCAGAAAATTAAAGACTTTCCAACTCTTGAATATGCAAGGAAACATAAAAGTAATGCCAGACAGAGCAGTTCTTTGAGTAAGACTGTCTCTCCTAGTATAGACTATCTGATGTGCTGGTTCCTGGTCATTGTAAGTCAGTTAGGGACATCCAATCATTGTGACTAAACAAACAGACCCCTCACAAATTCCAAAATGCTCTCTTGGAGGGTCCCCTTTGAGAGAATTACAGCCTTGATGTATAGGCACGTATCCATGAACCTACTAAATAATGGAGACTTAGTCTCCTTATACTGAGAAATTAGGGGCACTGTGACATAAACAGGGTGTATCTTTTCCCCAGCCTATATCTACTGCAGATCAAGTTTCCAATAAGATAAATTTATATACAATATATTACTCTATGGCGTGTGTGTGGAGAGAGAGAGAGAGAGAGAGAGAGAGAGAGAGAGAGAGAGAGAGAACAAATCAGCAGTTCCCTCTTCACCAAGAGGCTGTAAAGCACTTGTTGGGCCTGCCCTCTATGTCATGTGTTACTGTGGTCCCATGCCCCACATTCTTCAAGACTGAATAAGCCAGATCTGTGAAACATACTGCCTGGTGCACCACAGAACACACACACCTGAGGACGGCCCAAGGGTAAGACCTCTCATCAGAGGGTAGGCCTGCCCTCATGGGCCCCACACTGCAGTCAGGGTTAATTTTTCTGGGAGCAGGATCTGGAAGCAAATGAAAAGAGGGCTTAAAAGGTAGACCTTAGAGGAGGTAAGGAAAACGCTTTGCTTTTATAGCCAGGACAACTTAGTGGCCTGGGCTTCAGGGAGGGCAGCAGGTTGCTATTAAAGAGAAGCAAATGGTCTCTGAAACAGGAGCAGGCAGAACCAGGCAGAGAAGAAAGGGCTGCCACAGGAAAGCAAGCCAGATCATAAAAACAGCTCAGTAGGAGAATCCCATGAAAGGACTTGTGCCTGCTCTCCCTGCCAATTACCCTTTACATTCTCTGTGTAGTTACCAAAAATCTAGTGTTCAATATCACAGCTTAATTTTAGCTGTTATTTTGGAAAATTGTGGCAGGGCAAACATGTTGAAGAGATGAGGCTACTCAATATGCCTCATGAGAGGGCTAATACTCTCATCATGACCTTAGAACCAGGGACCAACAGACAGTTACTCACATACTACCTCCCACTCAGTAACCATTGGATCAATAAACTTTTTTTTTTTTTTTTGGTCTTTTTGAGACAGGGTCTCCCAGTAGCCCCAGCTGGTCTGAGATTCACTGTGTAGACAAGGCTGACCTCACACTCACAGAGATCTACCTGCCTCCTCTGCTGCCGAGTGCTGGGATTAAAGGTGTGCACCACCATGCCCAGCTAATTTTTTTTTTTAAGCAATAAACTTTTAAGAGAAATGATGAAGCATTTTCATTGGCTCTGTTTACTTGGGATTTCTGAAGAGCATTTTCAAGCATTCAGTTTCAACTATCCTGAAGCACATCAGCATGTTCAATGGGTAGCTTCTGCCTCTCAAAACAAAGCTAACAATTGGAAGAAGCTAGGACGTTGACTCAGTCAGTAAAGTACTTGTCATATAAACATGAAGACCTTAGTTTGATCTCCCAAACCCACACTTTAGAAAAGGCAGACAGGATGACACACACATGTAATAACTGCACTAGGGAAGCAGAGACAGGAGGCCCCTTAGGGCTCACTGGACAGCCAGCATAGCCAAATTGGTGAATTTCAGGTTTAATGAGAGACACTGTCTCAGCAAATAAGGTAGAGAATGAGGAAAACACTTGATGTTGAGCTCTAGCCTCCACAAAAACATGCACACGTGAACATAAAATTCTTCCTTACGTTGCTTTTTGTCGTGGTATTGTATTACAGCAACAGGAAAAGAACTAATATACTTGCACACAGGTGCATCTACATGCACACACTCGTGAACATGTACACACACCTATACATACACAGAAAAAGTAAACTTTTAAATAGACTATAAAAAGAAAAAGTGTATTTTTTGCTAAACTCTGTAGCCCCAGATGCTCTCAAACTCAAAAACAATCTTCCTGCTTCAGCCTCTTTTTCTTTAAAAAAAACTTATTGTATGTATGTGTCTGTATGAGGGGACAATATGTGCATGTGAGTACAGGTGCCCTTGGAAGACAGAGGTGTCAGATTCCCTGGAGCTGGAGTAAGAGGCAGTTGTGAGCTACCCTATGTGGGTGCTAAGAACCAAACTAGTCCTCTGCAAGAGTAGCAAACACTCCTAACCACTGAACCATCTCTCCATACTTTAGCCTACATACTTCAGCCTTTCGAATGCTGGGATTACAGGTATGAACCACAATGCCTGGATCTGAGTGGTTTTAGTATACCCACAGAATTAGGCATCCATCACCTTTATCAATTTTAAATTTTATTATTTTTATTTTATGTGTATGCATGTGTTGCCTGCATATAGTTAAGTGCACCCACGTCATGCAATGCCCATGGAGGACAGAAGAGGCTGTCAGATCCCCTGGAACTGGAGTTAGGACAGTTGTTTTGGGGATTCAAACCTGGGTCTTCTGCAAGAACAATCAGTGTTCTCAATGACTGAGCCATCTCTCCAGCCAAGCAATGACAGTATTACTGGTAGTAGATCCTATTAAAATCGTACTGAGATGTGCAGCATTTGTTTGGCATAAACCATATTACTTTAATATATAGACAGTCTAGGAACAGTGAGCCACTACGATTGGTCAGAACCCCAAAGTATAAATTCTCAAATATTTTCCACATTTTTTAACCTTTTTTTTTCCCCTTTGGTATTTCTTTGGTTTTTGAGACAGCCCAGCTTGTCCTGTGAACTTTCTATGTAGATCAGACTGGCCTCCATCTCACAGAGATCTGCCTGTCTCTGCTTCCCAAGTACTGGGATTAAAGGCCCAGCCCACCCATGTTTGGTTATGTTTTGTTTTCTTTTTCTTTTTCTTGTTTCCTTTTTTTTTGAAAAAAACAAACAAACAAACAAAAAAACAGGTATCTCTATGTATTTTGGAAATCGACTATGTATTCCAGACTGGATTCAAACTTGTGTTCCTCACATCTCAAATTACTGAATGCTGGGATTACAGGTGTGTACTACCAAGCCTGGCTTATAAGCAGTCTTTTCAAAGGATAACAATGCAAGCTTTTTAATTTTTTAAAAAGATTTTCTTTATTTTTATTTTATGTGTATGGGTATTTTGCCTGTATGTATGTATGTACAAATGTGCACCACATGTGTGCCTTGTGAGCACAAAGGCCAGAAGAGGGTGCTGAATTCCCTGGAACTGAAGTTACAGACAGTTGTGAGCCACCATGTGGGTTCTAAGAACTGAGCCCAGGTCCTGCACAGGAGCAGCAAGTGCTCTTAACCACTGAGCCATCTCTCCAACCCCCTGTTTAAGCCTTTTATGTTAACCCTTCCTTGGTAGACACATCAAAGATAAGTGTCCTACGGTATTAGTCAGAGCACCATTGATGCTAATTTTTTTTAAACTAGCCAGGGACTAACTCCATGAGAGGTTATCTAATCCCAAGTAGGCAGCCCTAAACACATGTACATATGATGCACTACTCAGCGCATTATATATACAAAATCACCATTTATATATTGAGTAGAAAAATGTTGATTATTTCTAAAAGTCATACTCTACCTCTTTAAGTCAATTCTACCAACACTCTATTCCAGCTTAGTGTTAATCTATTCTTTTAGTTGCTCAGGCCACAACACTATGCAAATTCTTTATCCCCTTACATTTTTCATATTCCATACCCAATTTATCAGCAAATCCCCTTCGGTATATTTCTAAATCTGTTCAGAATCTAACCACTTCTCACTATTCTCTTTCCAACCACACTGATCCCAGACCACCACTGTGTAATAGAATATTACTGCAGTAGGGTCCAAAGTGTCTCTTCTTCTACCCTCATCCCATAAACTGCTAGTTCTTCCTCAAATTTCTCTTTCACAAAAAGAGTTTAGGCCATTCCCATGGGCCATCAGCCTCCCCACCCTATCAGACTATGTATTTCTGATTTCAGCTGAAGCATGATATGGCTATATGATTTAAGTTTTGTGGAATGTGAACAGAAATGAAGGTTTAATTCAGGGTTCACTTCTAATTTAAAAAGCAAGCCATTTACCATGGAAACTATTTTTCTCTGTTCTGTAAGATGCCATGATCCCATGAACACAAGCGAGGGATGGACAATGCTAAAGGGTGGAGAACAATAGAACAGATGGACTCTCATCTCTGATCACATGGAACAGTGACAGGAACAGCACTGCAGCAAACCCTATATACCCCTCTGAGGATTGCCTTTGTTTGAGCAGCTCACCCTTCACTATGGCTAAGACACTCCATTTCCTTATCTCTCTTCTCCAAATAGCAGCCCACAAAATCCTCCTTTCTTTTTATCCTGTGTGTGTGTTGGGGCGGGGCTGGGGGTTAAACCTAGGGTTTCATACGTGCTAAACATTCCTCTACCACTATACTACACTTCTCAGTCCTTCAAAATTCTTTAAGATGTTAATTGTTTCATAATATTTTTCTGTATATAACTCTTAAGTGATTGTTTATCTCATATAAAGGCCTAGCTAAGTCTTAACAGAAAGGCTGTGTAGGCATAGCCTTGGCCTCCTCTAATTCATTCTAGCCAAAGGGGTCTGTTTGGCACTCCTCAGACATGCCAAGCACTCCCCAGCCATAGGGTAGTTGCATTTGCTATTCTTTCTGCATGAATAGCATCTTTATGCAAAGATCCACAAAGCTAACTCCCCTGCCAGCTTCTAAAGGCTTTTCTGTGTACATCCTCAATGGATCTGCCCTAATTACCCTGTTCTCTCACACCACACCTTCTCTGTTTCACTGCTGTACACAGACCCTTTTGCTTTATGATATATATGGTTATGTAATAATACGTTTCTTTATAAAAATTTATTTACTAGTTAGTATGTATGTTCATGTGCATGTGTGCACTCACATGCATGCCATGGCACAAATGTAGAAGTCAGAGGACAACTTTCAAGAGTCACTTCTCTCTGGGGAATCAAACTCAGGTTGTCAGGCTTGCACCGCAAGTGCTTTACCCCCTGAGCCTTCTCACTGACTCAACTTATTTCACATAGTTCTCTCTTTGAAAGTAAGTTCTATGGAAGCAAAAGAATCTATTTTATTTGCTGATAAATTCCCACTGTCTAAAACAGCATCTGGCATATAGGAGGTCATAATGTTTTTAGAATGAATATGCTGTTTTCTGCAAATGACAAATAGTCGACAGATGCTCAAGGCACACATTTATGATTTGTTAGAACACCTGGTGTCACAGAGTCTTGTTCCTTATTTTTGGAAGGAGTGCTATAGCTCTGAATACTGTGTCTTCATAAAGTCTCAAGCCAAAGGAAGGGCAAAGGGAGAGAGAATGAGCCCTTGCATGTATGTTTTCAGGGTACAAATCTTTCCCAGGCACCTTTAGCAGACTTATATCTCCTTGGCCAGAATGGCATCACACTGTCATTTCTAAACAAACTAGCGACAAAAGTGAATGAATAGCTTATAATTAACATAGATACCAAGTAGGATGCATCCCAGGGAGTGGACAAAAATCAGATTTAAACAAAATTGGAAATCTGCTAAAGAACTAAGACAAATGGTAGCTAGGAAGGCAGCCAACCATACTCATCTGAATGGCATACAGTTAAATAAATGGTGTTGATTACAAAATTAGAATATATAAATAAAATATATAAGGCTATCTTTTAGTATAACACTCATTATACTAAAGTTTTCTTTTAGTATTGAATATAATTGAAAAAAATTTCAGAATTTTTGCATTTCAGTTCAGGTTTCATTAGTACAGATACCAGAAGCAGAATTAAAATTGATTACCATAAAAGTTATCTCCCTCACCCTTATAAAAAAAAAAAAGAATTTGCAAAGTAGGCAGTTCAGGATGGGACTGATGCAATGGCTCCATGACCTCACCAGGGACTCAGGCTTTATTATACTAGACTGCATTTAATTTTCTTCCTTAGTGCCACAAAAGGACTGTGTTACTCCTAGCATGTCCACACTCCATGCAGGAGAAGGCAAAAGGTGACTGCCACCCAAGTCAGATACCTCTCCAAGCATGTTTCCCTAAATTCTCTTCATGAAGCTCTTTGACCAGCATTGATTCACTGAGCTACTGCTTATCAGGTCAGGGTACTTTATTTTATTTTTTGTTATTATTTATTTGTTTGTTTGTTTGTTTTGTTTGTTGGGGCCACATGAGTGACACAGTGCATGTGTGTAAGTAAAAGGACAACTTGGACTAGGTTCTGTTTTCTCATTCCACCATGTGCGTCCTGGGGATTGACTTTAGATTATCAGGTTTGGTGGCAGGTGCCTCTACCTGCTCAGCTGCTTTACTGGCACCATTATCTGGGTATTTTAGTTTGAGCCACACAAAAATTTGGATCTATTATTAAGAAATATGGGGAGAATGGATATTTGGTGGACAACGAGCAGTGTCTGGGCTTAAGTCAATCAATGGTATTTACTATCACAACCTTGGCTGGTAAAATTATGGGTGACTCCTCTGTGTTCTTAAATTGCTTGAATTGTTATCAACATGTGTTCTTTAACTTGAAAAGAGCATAATAGAGCTACTTTCATTTTGCAGTGGAAAACAGAAAGTTTTAAGTATTTGCCTTTTAGGCTTCACCAAAATATCCTTGACATTAGAATGTCCATTTTGAATGAGTCTTTCAAAATACTCTAAGTGAATATATAACTTTGGGTATAAATTCTCTGAGCTTCCATTAACTCAGCTGTAAAATAAGGACATTATACCTAAATTCCATGTTTATTCAAAATGAGATAAAATTCAAGTAACATATGTGTATGTATGTATGTATGTATACACACATGAGTTAACACAATGCTCACTAAATGCTAGACTTTTGTTATTTTTCTTTTGCTCTGTCTTTGTTTTTTGTTTTGTTTTATTTTTTTTAGACACAGTCTCATATAGGTCAGGCTGGTTCTAAGTCCTTATGTAGCCAAGGATGACTGAATTTCTGATCCTCCTGTCTCCACCTGGGATTACAGGTGTGCACCACCATGCCAAATTTATGGGATACTGAGTATTGAACTCAGGGCTTTGTGCATGGTAGGCAAGCACTCTACCAACTGAGCTACATCCCCAGCCCTACATATTAGATTTTATTGTAGATACATAGTAAGTAAAATAGCCCTTTTAATTAGCCATATGATTTGTTGATTGTCCTGAGCTTTATCTTTCACATTGACCCACTTCACCAAAACCATATGTCACTTAAGTATCAAAATAACCTGTGAAATAATTAACATCTAGATTTTACATTTAAAAACAGAGTATTAAGAAAGTTAAGAAAATTGCCCAAGATTATATTGTAAGAACATAACAGAGTGTAAATTAAGATCCAGGCAGTTTGATCCAAAGTTTTTATCCTTAGTCTACAACACAAATATGAAATTCCTGAATTCCTGTATTTATAAATCATAAAAGAATCATGAGCTGGGTTATAAATCAATTCACATATGAAATCACTTTGATTTTCTTAATTTTCAAGTCTAGCAGCAATAACTAAGAACCAACTGAATACCTTTGGAAACACATCTAGAAATTAAAACCTTATCTTAGCAGCTTTTCTAAGTGAGAGCATCCTGCATTAAATAATTTCTGAAAATTCTAAATTCTCAAAAAAGCATATGCTTATAATTTTTATAAGAATACATAAAATGTAACTTTTTCAAGTTAATTAGTGTACTGGTTACAAGTTAGATAAGTTACCCTAGAAAAACCAACATTATGAAAAAAATGAAACGTCTGTGCTGGGGAGGTGGCTAAGTTGGTAAAGTGCTTGCTGGTCAGCCAGTCCTGCAAATCATGGGGTGCCAGGTTCAGTGGGAGATCCTGTCTCAAAAAATAAGGTAGAGGGGCTGGAGAGATGGCTCAGCAGTTAAGAGTACTGACTGCTCTTGTAGAGGATCTGGGTTTGGTTCTCAGCACCCACATGGCAGCTAACAACTGTCTGTAACTCCAGTTCCAGGGGATCTGACACCTTCTTCTGATTCCCATGGGCATTGCATAACACTGGTGCACTCACATATATGTAGGTTGAACATTTATATGCATAATAAAAATAAAACAAAAAAAAATTTTAAATAGCGAGCCAGGCATGGTGACACATGCCTTTAATCTCAGCACTCAGGAGGCAGAGGCATGTGGATCTCTGTGAGTTCAAGGCCAGCCTGGTCTGCATAGTGAGTTCCGGGACAGCTGGGGCTACAGAGAGACCCTGTCTCAAAAAAATAAATAAATAAATAAATAAATAAATAAATAAATAAATAAATAAAAAAGTAGAGAGTAATTAAGGAAGACATTTGCTCTTTACCTCTGGCCTCCACATGTACACACATGAATATACACATACACACACATAGACATACATACGTACAAATAAGGCAATCTATAACAGAAGAGCAATATTAATAGATACCTTTTTCAGGTATCAAGTGTACTGACATAGTGAATGACATTAGCTGTTACATGATTCCATTCATAACTATAAAATTAACAAAATGAGAAAAGAATCATGAGACATTATTTTTTAAATAGTAATCAAAATCATATAAGATTTTTATGTTAGTTAAATGAGAGAGTACTGTGTTTTTTTAAAATTTTCCATAATCTTTGCTTGAGTAGTCCAATTCTTCAACTTTATCCTCCAGTGTTGTTACTCTGTTTTCCATTTCATTCATTCTAGGGGTGAGGATTTCCCGTTGTTTCAAGTTGGCTTATTGAGTTTTTCACTTCCTTCTTCATTTCTGCCTGAGTTTTCTTCAATGTTTCTATCTCTTTTGTGAATCCATTCAGAAGTTTATGCCTATCTTCTTTGAGTTCTTTGATTTGTTTATTCATGTGTTCTTTAAATTCGTTGAATTCCTTGATCGTGTTTATGATCTTTTCAATTCAGTGTTCTGGGTTATCTCTAGGGGGCTCTCCTTGTAGAACTCTTCTACAGGACTGGTAGAATTTGGTGGGGAGATAGTGTTTTGGCTTTCCACTTATCATTCTTTCATTGTGATTTTGGCATGTGAATTTCTTTTGTTGTTTATGATTCTGGTATGAGAATTAAATTGAAGTATGCTTCTGTTTGTATTATTGGTGTGCCTAGGTCCTTTCCTTATCAGTTATGTAAAACTGGTTGGTACAGGTTTCAGGTTCTCTCAGGTTTTATGGTGGAGGGAACTGACGGCTTCAGATCAGCTATTCAGAAGCACCCCCCAGAAGCCCAAGTCAGGTTCCAGACAGGTACACTCAGGCTTCCTTCTAAGGTTTGGACCCCTATTAGCAGGAACTCAGAGAAAATTTGGGAAATTCCCTAAAGGGGGATGCTGATTTTGGGACTCTCAGTTGGTCTGCTGTGTTGTCAGCCCCTATGCCAGAGGAAGGCCAGAACCCACACTCTGGCCATCTGCTGAGATCTCAGCCACTGCACAAATGGAGGTCAGAACCTGCCCTCTCAGGCTGTCTGCTAAGATCTCAGCCTTAGTCTACCAAAGCCAGGTCTGCCCTGGGGCCTTGGGAGGGGCCTCATAAAATCCCAGGTAGGGGGATGGGTATGGCACAGTTAGGGGAAGCTCACCACCAAGTGAAGGCAGGATCTGGCACTCTCAAGAATACTATGTTTATTGGCAAAATACACTGGAAAAAGTGTAGGCAACTTTGTAACAAATCTCTTAAGTGTCTACATTTACCAGCACAAATAAACTAATGTCGCTAAAGTTTAATGAGTGCCTAATATCTTCCTCCTGACTAGCTGAAAAGGCAGAAGTTATAAACAAGTTTATGCAAGAAATGATTCAAGTGTTTATGAAGTGGATACAGAGGTATACAGAGGAGTGAAGGATTGTTGGGGGGAGGGGATCAGAAGATATTTGATAGAAGAGAGTAGAATATATCTTTGAATTTTTTTTTCTGCAAAGAAAGACATTCGCCAAACCGATAGGAGCAGAAGCATAAAGTATAAAACAGTAATTGCACATTTTGAGTAATTGCAGTTCTTCACACTCTCAAAGGTAAATTTTGAGGAAAAGAAGTGACGTGAGATATTAGAGGTGAAGCAGGTGATACAGGATCTCATCTGCCACAGTTGCAGTATGAGCTTCATCCAAGGTCACTGGGGAGACACTGAAAGAGCACATCAGCAAAATAACATCATCTGGAACTTTAATCATTTCATGCTGATGGAAGACCCTTCAAAACATGAGATATTTCCTTTGCTTTGCAGTAGTACATCTTGCATTAAATCTATTTTGATAGCATTTTAGCTGTACTACTTTTGTTCTGCATAATTTTGCATGGTCTAGACTTTTTAAGCACTTCAACCTCTCCTTATATTTAAATGTGTCCTTGAGAGGTTGAAGATGTAGCTGAGTATTAGAGCTCTTGCAGAGCATACTTGAGGCCCTGTGTTCAGTTCCTAGCACTGTAAATAACAAATATAAATTTATTTATAAATAAATTTTATTTATAAATT
>NW_008360331.1:5932524-5942019 GCF_000622305.1 Nannospalax galili | reverse complement strand
TTAAAAATATATAATTTATTTTATGAATTACTGTATAGCAGTCTCACAACTGTGTTGCACTTAACATTTTATTTTATTGGTTTTTTTTTCAGTGTTGGAGACTGAACTTCAGGTCATCTGCATGGTAGGCAAGTGCTCTTCTGCTAATCTATATCCCTGGAAAATTGATATTTTTAGACTAAGTAACTATTAGCATTGGATGTGCTTACATACATGCAGGCAATACACTAATGCACATAAAATAAAAATAAGAGACTATAGAGTGCATATTCCTGGTTAGGACTTTTATATTAAACTTCTGCCACCCATGGTTCAGGGACTTTATGAAAGAGGGGGCGGAAAGACTGCAAGAGCCAGAGCCTCGGGAGGTGGATGACCACAAGGAAACGGTCTTCCAGGCATCTAGGAACTTGCTCATATGAACTTATAGCAATGCTAACAGCATGCACAAGACCCATGCAAAATCCCAGCATAGAACTGGGGAAATGGGTAAGAAGCCCCAACCTTAGCTGAGACACTGTTGGCAGCTGATCACCCCTGGGTGAGGGAGAGTTGGTCTTCTTTAAGGAAGTAACACTAGATAGGAGATGAGGCTCCAGTGGATGAACACTCACCGAGGGGCATGTGGGGTCACAAACTTGACATAATAGGCTTTAACATATATAACAAGGCATGAAATCTGGAGGGGTTGAGCTCTGAGGGGTGTAGATAGGGGGAGGGGATCTAAATATGATTAAGGTATAGTGTAATAAATTCACAAAAATTCAATAAAAGTATATAGTATAAATAAATAAAATGCACCAATAAATAAGAAAAAAAATTTAAATAAACCTTTCTTCCATGAAGTTGCCAGTATTTTCGCACAGCAGTGGAAAGCTGATAAACACAACACATGCAGTTACTTATGTAACTGCAGCCCAAAGCAAGAGACAGAACATTTCTAGCATTACAAAAAACTCCCCTTTGGGGGATGGGGAGATTGCTCAGTGGTGAAGAACACTTAGCTGCACAGGATCCAGGTTGGATTCCCAACACCCACATGGCAGCTAGCAACTGTCCATAATTCCACTTCCAGGGGACTCAATGCCTTCTTCTGACCTCAGGCATTGGACGACATGGGTGCACTTACATACATGCAGACAATACACTCATACACATAAAATAATAATAATAAAAAACTTCCCTTTGTCTCTCCAAATCAGTTCTTCCCCAAAGGTGAAACTATCCTGATTTTATGAACCATAAATTAGCTCTGTCTTCTTTTGTTCTTCATATAAAATGATTCATAGAGTATACATTTTTGTGCCTAGTTTCTTTTTCACATTATATCATGAGATTCATTCATTGATTCATTTTATTGTATGTAGCATTAGTTTTCTGAATAATATTCCACTGTATAGATATGCCAGATTTTGTTTCTCCATTATTAGACTGATGTAGATTTTGGTTCTTTCTAGATATTTGTGAGTATAAAGCTGCCATGGACATTCTTGAAGATATATTTGGTGAAAATAGCAATATTAGTAATGAAATTACTGAGTCACATGGTAAGCCCATTTATCAACATTGCCAATCAAATTTTCAAAGTAGTTCTACCAATGAATACTCCCACCATTAATGGATGAGAGTTCTAGTTTTTCCACATCATCACTAACATTTGTCCATAGACAACCATTTGATTTCTAACCTGTCTGGTGAAAAACAGTCTTTTGAGGACTATAACTTGTGACACGTATTTAAGTCATTGTGCCGGTGTCAATGCTACTTGGTACAACCATTTTGAAACTTTGTCAATATCTATTAGAGTTCATTATTTAACTCAGAAATTTCATTATTTTAGTCTTTGTTATCTCTTTTAAAAGATTTATTTAATGTGTATGAGTGTTTCGCCTGAATGTATATATGCACACCATGTGTATACCTGAAGCTCTTGGAGGCTAGAAAAGGGTGTTGGATCCCCTGGAATGGATAATTGTCAGCCGTCATGTGGGTGCTGGGAACTGAACCAGGGTCATCTACAAGAGCAGCGAATGCTCTTAATCACTGAGCCATCTCTCCAGCCCTTTTGTGCTATCTTTTAACTTTAATTTATACTGTGACAAATTCAAGCATGTATATGATATATCTTGATGCTATCCAACCCCAAATCTCTGACAACTCCCAACACATTCCTGTCTGCCTTCACTCTTCTTTTTTTGTGTGTAAGTAACCCATATTTTGATCTTTGACTTTCACTCCTTAATGGTATCCTTTGATAAGTGTTTAATTTAGGAATTAAGGGGTAGGGACCAAGATGGATCTCATGTAGCCTAGACTGGCCTTGAACTTGCTATGTAGCTGAGGATGACCTTGAACTCCTGATCCTCCTTCAAAACAGCAAATAATAGACTAAGTCCTAGCTTCAAAAGACATGTTGGTCAGGTTGTCATAATGTACAGGGGTGGTACTGCCTAGGCACAGCTACGTCAGGGACTTCAGCCACCTAGTCTCTGTCATCCCATGATCCTTCATTGCTCTCTCATTGCACTTCTCTCTTTCCCATTTCTCATGTCTCTGAAAAGAAAAGGAATTGGCATTGTTGTTGCTGCTTTATCAAAGCCCTAGTGGTTTAAAATAACATATATTGTCGTCATATTCTTAAGTCCAATGAGTCTTCTAGGGCTAAGATTCAAGGAATGGGCAAGGCCAGCTCCCTCTACACATTGCAGGGGAGAAAACACTCCTTCTCTTTCCACTTCTAAAGGCTATCTGCATTTCTTCACTCACAGACACATGATTTAATGCTTCCGCAGTGTCATCGTTTTCTGCTCATTCTGATCTGCCTCACTCTTAAAAGAAGACTTTCCTAATTTTACTTCCTATTTCCAATTTAAGGCCAGCTAGGGAAAGTCAAATAGGCATACCTAACTGATTACACAGGATACTTCACTTGTAGTTAGGCTGCCTATAGTTTTCTGATACCCACAGCCTCCAGTCAGAGCATCTCTGAAGCCTTTCCTACTATAATGCTTTCCTGCCTCTTCACCTCTTCTAAACAAAGTAATGAGCCTACAAAAACCAAATGATGATGCCTGACTCACACTGGCAAGCTCCCATGATAGCCTTCCTATCTGTTCTCTATTGTTGGTCTCCACTTATTTCCACACAAAGGATACACAATCGCCCAGCAGCCTGATACTCTGCTTTGCTCCTTAATGCGCCCTTTATTGGCTTTTCCCCTTGATCTATTTGAATTGGCTTCCTCACTTTGCCTGCCATATTGGGTCATCTCCCAAATATACTGACAGTACCTATTTTTAGGGTCTGCTGTTGATGGAACCCAATGGAGACAGGTCATATTGATGGAAGCCTAGTTTTAAGAAAATAGTACACATTGCTGGGCATAGTGGTGAGAGGAATTTTAAAAACTACAGTTCCAAATTGTAATACCTCAACTGTTACTTTCTTCAAGTCAAGGTGCTAAAATACCAAATATTATTTTATTTTTATTTTTATTTTTGATACAGGGTCTCACTGTAGCCACAGCTGGCCTGAAACTTTCTATGTAGAGATCTGTCTGCTTCTGCCTCCTGAGTGCTGGAATTAAAAGCACACACCACCACACCTGGCTTATTTTTATTTTTTTATGTAAATGAGTGTTTTGCCTCCATGTATGTAAGTGACCCATGTCATGAAATTCTTGGGGAGACCAGAAGAAGGTATTGGATTCCCTGGAACTGGGCTTAGAATTCTTAGCTGCCATGTGAGTGCTGGGAACTGAACCTGGGTCCTCTGCAAGAGCAAACATGACTCTTAACAGCTAAGTCATCTCTCCAGTCCTAAAATATTATTTTTCAATTGTGGGATTATGTTCATGGCTTCCTATATCATAAATGTATTTTTCATGTTATTTGTTCAAGAAAGTAATATATCAAGTCACTATTTTTGTTTATATTGGAGATAAGTCACATGACTGCACTGAAGACAATACTCAAATCTAACAATGCATTTAAAGAAAGAAGATTATTATTCAGTAATATTCTACTGCACTGAATGTAGTTTACAAGAGGAGAGAAATACTTTTACAGAGTAGATTCCTCTGCAAACCTCATGCCTGAAATGTGTGAATGATTTTCATTTGAGTAAATTAAAAGAATTGACTCATCTTTGTTGCAAAGTTATGCAGTTACATTTAATCAGGGAATATTCACAACATTTGGGAAACCTAAAAAATAAAACTAGAGCACATTTTCCCTGCAGGCTCTTACTTAAAAATTCAATTAAGATTTATCAATAAAAGACTGCACCAGCTAAAATATATTATCCTAATTCAGGAATCAATAAGCATTTCTGTGAGTTTTATGCATTATAAATTATTTACTTCAATTTATGTCTCTCTAGTGTTCAAGTGTGTTGGCAAAAAAAGAAGTCTAAAACAATATGTGGGATAGAATGTAATTTTGTTAATGTTAAAGAAACGGCATTTGTATTCTAATCATAACAGAGCTTATGAGGACTGTTTTAGCAACCTGCATATGACTGTCAGATTTATATAGTGCCCCTTCTGTCTGCAATCTTTAACACCTGGCTGATCCACCTACACACTAAGAAAACTTTAGAAGTTTTAGACAATTATTTCCTCACATTTCCCTGAACTCATAACTCCTTTTAGGGTTTTGATTGTGAGATATAGATAGACAGATATAGAGATAGAGATAGAGAGGGAGAGAGAGAGATAGAGATAGAGATAGAGATAGAGATAGATGATGATAGATAGAGAGATAGATAGACAGACAGACAGACAGATAGACAGATAGGCAGATGATAGATGATAGATAGATAGATAGATAGATGATAGATGATAGATAGATAGATTGATAGATAGATGATAGTAGATAGATAGATAGATTGATAGATAGATAGATAGATAGATAGATGATAGATAGATAGATAGATAGATAAATAGATAGATAGATATAGATAGATAGGTAGATGATGATAGATACATAGATGATAGATAGACAGATGATAGATAGATAGATAGATAGATAGATAGATAGATAGATAGATAGAGATTCATATGTGTAGATGTGCATGTGAGTATGGGTGTACATGTAGTCTTCCTCAGTCGCTCTCCACCTTATATTTTGAGACAGGATCTCTCAGTAAATCTAGAGTTCACCAATGGGCAAAGATAGTTGACCAGTGAGCTCCAGAGATCTAAATACCACCCTCCCCCCAGCACTAGGGATTCAGACACTCACCACAGTGCTCAGATTTTAACATGGGTGCTGGGGTTCTGAATTCAGGTCCTGTGTTTGTGTGGCAAGCATTTTACTGATTCAGCCATCTCCCCTGTCCCCCTGCTTTGATTTGTGTTGGCCTGCATGTGTAACAGAGTTGCAGGTGAGACTGAATTTATAACACCAGTGACAAGTTGGCAGTCCTACTTAGTTTAGGTACCTATTGCTGGCCCCATTGAAGGTCATTGTTGTATAAGATATTCAGGCACTTGTCTTGGGAGGAAGTCTCAGAATCTGGTATTTACCTCAAGTGTTCTTGGTATACAGAACTTGCCTCTAGGGTACAGTGAAGAAAAATTTTCATACTAATGAAGGAACTACTTGAGAAAAATAAATAAATCAGGATCTGAGAAACTTCTTATTGAGATTAAACATACTTAACAAATTTCAAACACTTTGAGGTGGTTTTGTCCAAGATTTTTAACTGGCAAATAGTAACTGTAGTAGTTACTTTTCTCATTGCTCTGACTATATACCTGACAAGCTTTAAGGGTAGAAGCATTCATTTGGGCTCATACTTTGAAGGAACACAGTACAAAATGGTGGGGAAGATGTGGAGCAAGAGTTGAGCCTGCTGGGCACACTGGATCTGCAGTCAGGAAACAGAAAGCAGACAAGAAGTAGAGCCCAGCTATAAAACCTCAAGACCCATCTCCAGGAACCCACTTTCTCCAGCAATACAACACCTCCTAAAGCTTCTATCACCTTCCAAAACAGCACCACTAGCTGAGAACCAGGTGTTTAAACACATGAGCCTGTGGGGGACATTCCACATTCAAACTATATTACTAAGGATTTTGAAGCAGAAACCTCCCTTTGGGATCTGAGCTGAAGACCCAGCCAACTCAAGAACTAGCTGTCCAGAATTACCAAATGTTACTTCAGTCCCTACCTACCTTTGTTGGCTGGGGGTCAAGGACTGTGTGTGCGTGCGTGCGTGTGTGTGTGTGTGTGTGTGTGTGTGTAATTATATACTTGAAACCAGATTATGATGTAACTACAGGACTGAATGCACGTTACTTCAAGGTGAGTAACTAGCTGATCTTCAGACTGTACTAATCAAGCATTCACTAGAGACACCAAGTACAATGACAGGAAGCCGCTGATGCTAAAGGCCTCCAGAGACACTCTAATTCTCTCTCCTACCTTCTTTTCAGAAGCTGCACTGATCATTATGGATAGTTTACTGTGGGAAGACCACAAGAGATAGACATTGGTATTTCTGCAAATATGAGAAATACATCAGGCTAATGAATTAAGTCATAGTTTGCATCTTGGCTCATTTTTACTGTTGGCAGCCTCCAACTTCGGCTATGTCTCTGAGTGTAAGTTGTATAAATTGCATCTAGAAATATAAGCTTCATAGACTGTGAAATTTAGATCACTATGGGATTGCAAAAATCAAGTAGAAAAATATAGGTGATAAATTTATATTTAAAAAACACATAACAATATTAGAAAAGATTACAAAATTTAAACATAGGAAACAGCATGTAGATTTATAATAGCTTGTTTTAAAAGTCTCAGTGTTTAGTGAACACTTAGGAACTGACTAACTGGGAAAAAGGTAGAGATTCAAAACTAGCTGAATGGTAAAAAGCAACCCATTCTTAGTTTGAGATGAGTTAGAGGCAGATAAGAGTAAGACCTTGACTAATAAAACAAGAACTATAGCATGGTGAATGAAATTGTCTGAATTCTTATTTTTAAGTTAGATGCATCTTTCTAATCTTCAGGTGCCTAACATCCAAATAAAAAATCAAGTTATTAGACAAAAGTATTTTAGAAAATAAAATGAAAGAAAATTTATCATTTTAAAAATCAAATTCTAGGGGGTTGGATAGATGGCTCAGCAGTTAAGAGTTCTGGCTACTTTTGCAGAAGACCCTGGTTTGATAACCACCATGCACATAGCAACTAACAACCATCCTTAACTTGAGTTCCAGGGGATTCAACACCCTCTCTGGCCTCCGAGAGGATTGCATGGCATGAGTGCACCTACATACATGCAGGCAAAACACCCATATACATAAAATAAAAATAAATTAATTTTTAAAAACGAAAAATAAGGCATCTTTCCTGGGTGGGTCCCATGGCCCAACCCTCTTTGACTCCCCCAGCTTCATTCACCCTCCTAGCTCCCCTCCTAGCCTGGTACTGGCCTATTTCTTGTCTTGGAACCACAGACTCCTGGACTGACCTCTAGGCCCCAGATCTCCACTGCTTCCTGATCCTTTGCGTGCAGACCAACCCAGTCCCTCCCTGCAGCCCCCAGGAGCCCTCTGGGCCTGGTCCCACCCTCACCTCCCTTTAGTTCCCTGGGCTCCACAGCCTCCAGCGTCCTGGTGCGAGCACCTTTCCTGGGTAAGTCCAGGGGCACCTAACACGCCTTTACTTCCCCAGCCTCATTCATCCCCCCAGCTCCCCAACCCCTTCTCTTCTCCTAGCCACAGAACTGGCCCATTTTTTGTCTGGGCACCCAGACACTGGGACTAACCTCTCAGCCCAGACCCAGCACTGCTTCCTGATCCTTTGCATGCAGACCAACCCAGGTCCTCCCTGTGGTCCCCAGAAGCTCTCTGGGCCCGGTCCCATCCCACCAACCTTTGCGTCCCTGGGTGGCACAGCCACCAGCTTCTTGAGACCAGCACCTTTCCTGGGCCTGCTCTCAGGCCAGCCCTGCCCCCAAATTCCTAAGGACAACATCTTTCCTGGAGGGATCCAGACCTTAGGAGAAAGCCTGAGAGCATCGGATCCTCATCTGACTGGGTCTCTGTGGGAACTCCTAAAGACAAAAGCAATTAGGCTGCTCAAATAAAAAATCAAAAGAGAGAACCTGAAGCCTAGGCCAACCAGCTTTTCAAGCTCAACAAGTAAACCACAAAGGCACATAAAGTTTACAAAAAGAAGCAGACCTAAACTCAACAAAGGAAGGCTTGAGTCTCACACAAGAATCAGAAACTAAAAAAGAAATTCACATGTCAAAGTCACAGAGAAAAAATAATAACATGAAAAACCAAAATAATATATCCCAACCAAGCACCAATAGTCTGCTAAAGGAGTAAATGAGAACCCCCTAGAGCTAACACAGAAAATGGAACTCAAAAGAACAATTATAAACATGATAAAAGAATTCAGTGAATTTAAAGAACACACAAAGAAATCAAAGAACTGAAGGAAGATAGGGATAAACTTCTGAATGAATTCAGAAAAGAACTATTGATGAATACTCAGGTTGAAATGAAGAAGGAAGTGAAATACTAAGCAAGCCAATTAGAAACAACAGGAGAAAGCCTCACCAATATGATGAATGAAATGGAAAACAGAATATTAAGACTGAAAGATAAAGTGGATGAACTAGACCACTCAAGGAAAGATTATGAAAAATTTAAGAAATCACAAGAATGAATATGCAGGAATTGTGTGACACCATAAAAAACTTATGAATAATATGCATACAGCAAGGAGAAGAATCTCAAGATAATGGTCTGGACCAGTTCTTCAACATGATTATAGAAGAAGATTTCCCAAAGTTAAAGAAAGACATGCCAATACAAATACAAGAAGCATATAGAACACGAAATAGACAGGACCAGAAAAGAAACTCTCCACGGCACATCATAGTAAAAACACTAAACATACAGAACAAAGAGAGAACACTGAAAGCTGCAAAAGAAAAACAAGTCGCATATAAAGGAAAACCCATCAGAATTACAGCTGACATTTCAGTGCAAACTATGAAAGCCAAAAGAGCTTAGACTAAAGTATTCCGAGTTCTAAATGACCACAGAGGCCAACCCAGATTACTTTACCCAGCCAAAATGTCTGTTATAGTCAAAGGGGAAAGAAAAATCTTCCATGATATAAATAGACTGAAAGAATTCATGTCCACAAAACCAGGCCTTCAGAGAGTTCTGGAAGCAATACAAAGAGCTGAAGAAAGGAACGATTATACCCAAAAGAGTTATGGAAAGAAATACAATGAAGGTATAACTGTGGAAATGCACAGCTATATCAGGAATGTGAACAGAAATAAAAATGACAGGATTCAATACACATATTTCATTAATAACTTTAAATATCAATGGACTGAACTCCCCAATCAAAAGATACAGACTAGTTGACTGGATTAAGAAACAAAACCTATATAATTGTTATCTGCAAGAAACTCATCTCACTTTCAAGGACAGGCACTATGTAGATCAGACTGGCC
>NW_008360331.1:5931810-5932248 GCF_000622305.1 Nannospalax galili | reverse complement strand
TCCATTAGATAGGTCAACAGGGCAGAGAGTTAACAGAGAGACATCTGAATTAAACAATACCATATATCAAATGGACCTAACAGACATATACCAAATACTCCACCCAAGCACCAAAGAATACACTTTTCTATTCAGTGCCCCATGGAACCGTCTCTAAAATCAACTATATACTGGAGTACAAAAAAACCCTCAATAAATATGTGATGACTAATCCTGGGTGTCAATGTGACTGGATTTGGGATTAACTGAAATGAAAGAGATCTTCTTGATTGAATCATCTAAACCTAGAAGACACCCTAAATGTTGGTGTTACCTTCTGATGGCAGCTGGTATAAAAGGCCAAGGCAGAGGAGAACGCCAGGCTTCTTGCTGCTTGCCTTCTCTCTCGCTGGTGAGTTTGTCTTGCTGCTATGACTGAAGACTGATAAATCTTTATAC
>NW_008360331.1:5918935-5931739 GCF_000622305.1 Nannospalax galili | reverse complement strand
GGCTGAGTTAATTTCTGCCCTTATTTTTGTTATTTCTTCTTGGAAAGAACACAAATAAATGACTTAATGTTGCAACTCAAGACACTTGAAAAGGAATAGAAAACGAAACCCAAACCCAGCAGACAAGAAGAAATAACAAAAATCAGGGTAGAAATTAATGAAATTGAAACAAAGAAAACAATACAAAGAATCGACAAATCCAAGAGCTGGTTCTTTGAAAAGATAAACAAGATTGACAGACTGCTACCCAGTTAACCAAAAAAAGGAAAGAACACCTCCAAATCAACAAAATCTGAGATGAAAGGGGAAACATCACAACAGACACCAGAAAGATACAGAACATTATAAGGGAATAGTTTAAGAATCACAACAGACACCAGAAAGATCCAGAACATTATAGGGGAATACTTTAAAAACCTACATGCTACTAAATTTGAAAACTTAAAAGAAATGGACGGGTATCTAAAAGCACAGGAATTACCAAAACTAAAACCAAGAAGAGATTAACAACTTAAACAGACCCCTAACACATAAGAAAATTGAAACAGTAATACAAAATCTCCCCCAAAATACAGCAGAATTCTACCAGACATTTGAATAAGATCTACATCCAATACTATTTAATTTATTCAAAATGGTTGAAATGGAGAGAGAACTTCCAAATTCCTTCTATGAAGCCAGCATCACTCTAATACCAAAGCCAGGTAAAGATACAATCAAAAAAGAAAACTATAGACCCATAGCCCTAATGAACATAGATGCAAAAATTCTCAACAAAATACTTCCACAATGCATACAGACACACGTCAAAAAGATCACCCACCATGATCAAGTCACCTTTATTCCAGAGATGCAAGGATGATTCAATATACATAAGTCAATAAACATCATAAATCATATAAATGGACTCAAAGACAAGAACCACATGGTCACCTCAATAGATGCAGAGAAGACTTTAGACAAACTTCAACATGTAATTATGTTCAAAGTCCTAGAGGGAATTGGACTGGAGGGAACATACTTCAACATAATTAAAGCTGTATATAAAAGCCCACACCAATATCATTCTAAATGGAGAGAAACTGGAAGCATTTCCATTAAAATTGGGAGCCAGAAAAGGCTATCCACTATCTCCACTCCTATTTAACATAGTGCTTGAAACTCTTGCAAGAGCAATAATACAAGAGAAGGGAATTAAAGGAGTAATAATTGGAAAAGAAGAGATCAAATTATCCCTTTTTGCACATGATATATTATCTAAGAAATGCCAAAAATTCCACCAGAAAACTTCTAGAAACTATTAACACATTCAATAAAGTGGCAGATAACAAAAATAATCTACAAAAATCTGTAGCCTTTCTATATACCAATGACAAGCAATCAGAGGAGTACACAGAAACATTCCCCTTCACAATAGCTGCAAAAAAATATAAAATATGTCAGAATAAACCTGACCAAAGACATTAAAGACCTCAATAATGAAATTTTTAAAAAAATCGTCCTAAGATTCATATGGAAGCACAAAAGACCTTGGATAGCCAAAGGAACCCTGAGCACTAAGAGCAATGCTAGGGGGATTACTATACCAGATTTTAAACTGTATTACAGAGCTATAGTCGTAAAAACAACATGGTACTGGCAGAAAAATACACCCATAGATCAATGGAACAAAACTGAAGACCCAAATTTGAGTATATGCAATTTCATCCCCCTGATATTTGACAAAGGAGCCAAGAACATTCAGTGGAGGAAAGACAGCATGTTCAGCAAATGGTGCTAGGATCTCCACCTTTAGAAGAATGAAATTAAACCCCTAACTTACACCTTGCACAAAAGTTAACTCCAAATGGATCAAAAACCTCAATGTGAAGCCTGAAACTCTGAAACTGTTAGAAGAAAATATTGGCAATAACCTACAAGGTATAGGTGTAGGAAAGGATTTTCTAAACTGGACATCAGTTGCTCAGGAAACAAGGTCAAGAATCAACAAATAGGACCTCATTAAACTGAAAAGCTTCTGTACACCAAAAGAAGCAACCAAGGAAGTAAAGAGAAAACCCATAGAATGGGTGAAAATCTTCACCAGCAACACACATCCAGAATATATAATGAACTCAAAAATCAAAGAATCAAGACAGGAAGTAACCCAATTAAAAGATGGGCTAAAGAATTGAACAGAGAGTTCTCAAAAGAAGAAATAAAGATGGCTAAGAAGCATCTCAAAAGGTATTCAACATCACTAGTAATTAGGGAAATGCAAATTTAAAGCACTTTTAAGATTTCATCTTACCCCAGTCAGACTGGCTAAGATCAAGAGAACAAATGATTCCAAATGTTGGAGAGGATGTGGGGAAAGGGGAATGCTCATCCACTGCTAGTGGGACTGAAAATTGGTTCAACCCCTATGGAAAGCAATGTAGAGAATTCTTAAAAAATTATAAATGATCCTACCATTTGACCCAGTTATACCACTCCTTGACCTATACTCAAAGAACTTATCCTGTTGCAGAGACACTTGTATATCCATGTTTGCTGCTGGTCTTTTCACAACAGGTAAGAGATGGAAGCAATCTAATTGTCCCTCAACTGATGAGTGGATACTGAAAATGTGGTTCATTTATACGATGGAGTTTTACTCTGCAGTAAAGAAAGATTAAATCATGAAATTTTCAGGTAAATGTATGGAACTAGAAACTGTTATACTAAGTGAAATAACACAGACTCAGAAAAAATAAATAAATAAAAATGACATATGATCTCCCTCATATGTGGATTAAAGCACCAAATCCTGATAAGTGAGTATGGATCCAGACATAACTAAAGGAATCGGGATAATGAAAAGGAACCAGGGAGGTAAAGGAAAAGAAAGACTCTGAAAGAGAAAAATAGTAGGAAACAGACATTAATAAGGGAGATACAGATAAAAATGGAGTTATTTTAAGGGGAGGGAGAGGGAAGGGTATACAAGGAGACTTGGAGATAAAGGGAAAGAAGGCGCTCAAGAGAGGTGGCATCATAGGAGAAGGGTATTAAGGGAGAAATGGGAAAAATGGGGGCACCTTAAATGGGGAAACCATGGTGGAAGGGTTAGACAATGTGAGAGATAAATAATGCCTACCTAGTTTAAAAAAAAAAAAGAAGGAACTATATTGTTCCAACAGCCTACTGATAAATCTACATACAACTAGATCAAGGAATATAATATATGTCTAAGCAAGGTTTATCTGAGAACATTTGTCCTTTGCCAAAGCTTTATCTTTTATCTACATGGCACATGGCAATTAAAAGTACCAGACTGGTGGAACTAACCTTCTTGGATAGTTTAACAGCCATACTTTGAGGCCTATACTAATTTGATCAGAGGGACATAAAGGACAGTTTTTGCTCCTTGCCCTCCTAGGTTGACTAGTTCCAGGGGACTGTGAGCATCTCTCAAAATATCCTTTAATGGTGGTGGGTCACCTGTCCTCTTGATTAAGGAGTCTGAGGAGACCCCACAAGATGAACTTGAACCAGTATCCAGTCTACAAAGAGGAGGGTCAACACAGAGGAATCATTTCCTCCATGCTTCCAAGTGAAGCCAGCCATGGTCAAGCAGGACTTTGACTTATCTTCACATAGGCAGAACTGGTAAAAGAAAGGAGCCAGGTGCTCCTCCCGAGCCCATGTGACCCCTGCGGAACAAATCCCCAAACAAAACCACATCCGTCATCAATTCTAGGATTCCCTATGGCATCTCATGGCATGTGGAAATCATTTGTGACTACAGTGAATTATGAAGAGCTTTGTCCTAATGGATGGGAAATTGCATTGGTATATTCTAATTTTCAAGTTATTCAGAATATTCAGTTGATTGTTGTCAGTCACAATATGATCGTAAGTCTTGGTGTGATAGTGAAAAATTTTAAGGCACTGGGGAGCTGGCTCAGAGGATAAGAGAATATACAGCTCTTCCCCAGGACCTGAGTTCAGGTCCCAGCACCTGTGTCAGGTCACTCAAGCCTCCTACCACTCCGTCTCCAGTGGGTCCAACACCATCTTCTGGCCTCTGTGGACACACATACTGACATACGGACAAATAAAAATAAATAAATAAATCTAAAAAAATTGTTGAAACGTCTCATTTGTTCAAGGGTCTCAAGATTGAAAATGGAGAGCACACACACAAAAAATAAATCAACAAATTGTTTTTAAATGTATTATATTTGAGGAGGAAGCATGGAAATTTGCATCATGCTAATTAGTAGAAGTGATAAAAATTACCATTGAAATCTACCCAATGACTTTATAGACATACACAGCCTCCAAGGATCCAAGTGCAACCAACCATGACCAGTAATAATCAGATACATACAGGTTACAGATGCATGCGCCAACATCTCATTGTTAGTAGCAAAAACAATGAGTCTTTCTTCTGCAAGGAACAAAATATTCTAAAATGAAATGGAGATCTTTTTGAAGGTTAAAAACTCATTCAATTTTATGTCTTACAGGGTTTATACTGAGTTCAATATTGTATAACTGTATTAATTCAACTGTGAACCTAGAAACTTACAGACCCTTGTGAAAGATATGTACTCTTGCTCTGGAATATGTTACTGAATATGTTAAAGCTGTAAAGAAATGCTTTTTCTAATCATATAGTTATTTTAAAAAATTTTTAAATATTGAAAAGCTAAAAAAAGAAAAAAGAAAAAAGAAAAGAAAATGTTTCAATCTAATCTGATCTGGTATAAAAAGGTGCAATGATATAAGAAAAAAATTCTCCTAAGTTTAGTAAGTTAATTGAATTTCATTCTAAATAACATTCCAAAGAGCTTTTTCCTGTCTCTTTGAAAAATATTCCTTGTCTATTAAAAAAATAAATAAAACAATTTCATCTATAAAAATAAACTTATGAATAGAACCAGAAAACTTCTTTAACAGATTAATACAGTGTTCTAGTTTTATTGTTACTGTGATAAAAGACTCTGACCAAAACCAACTTGGGAGGAAAGGGTTTACTTCATCTTGCACTTTGTAGTCCATCTCTGAGGGAAGTTAAGGTAGGAACTCACTTAAGGCTTGAAGCAGAAACCAGAGAGGAACACTGTTTACTGTTTACTGGCTTGCTTCCCCTGCCTTACTCAGCTCCCTTTCTTATATAGCCCACCTTTCCTGGGATTGTACCACCCACAGTGGGCTCTGCCCTCTCACATCAATCAGCAATCAAGAAAATGCCCCCACAGACATGCACACAGGTCAGTCTGATGGCAGAAATTCCTCAGTTAAGATTCCCTCTTCCAAGGTATGTCTAGGTTTGTCTCAAGTTGATAGAAACTACTGCGACATTCCACTCTTTGTCAACTTTGGCACACAAGTACATCACTGTTAAACTATAACCTTTTCCTTCATTGTCCCCAAGATTTCATGTCAATATCATGATATAAAATACAGTATAACTTTCAAAGTCCCACAGTCTTTAAAATTTTCAATGGTTTAAAAGTTCAATGTCTCTTTAAAATATCCACAACCTCTTAACCATGGGCTCCTATTTTTTTAAAAAAAGGACAACAATGTATATGCTTTCTTATTCTCAGAGGGAAGAACCAGATCAAAGCAAAATCAAATCAACCAGTATAAATCCAGATTTTGTAGCTCAATGTCTGATATCTGGGACACATTCACAATCTTCTGGACTCTAAAGGGCTTGGGCTGTCCCAATTCTCCAGCTCTGTTTGTTTCATTGGCTCAGGTCAGCCTCTGCTCCACACCTGCTGCCATCCTTGATGGTTGTCCCACAGTACTGACATCTCCAATATGCTGGGGTCTCCACTGAAGCTGAAGTTGAACCTTCACCAATAGCCTTTCCTCGTCTCTCTTCAGGAAAAAGCCTGGAGTCTCTTCTCCCTTGAAGTGTCAAGTCTTGGCTGTTCTTGGGCCTGTCATACCTTCAAAACCAGTACCATGTAGGAGCCTTTTACACACTATTTACCAAGCTTTACTACCAGCTTGATGAGAGGTCTTGCCCCGCTCATTGGCCTACAGCCTCTGTGTGCTGACCTTGAGGAAATAATTCTCAGAAGATTTCACCTCAATAAAATATTTTTCAATGAAGTCTTTTTTTTAATATTTCTATTTTATGTGTATGAGTATACTGCCTGCATATATGTGAGCACACCGATGTCATGTAATGCCGCAGAGGCCAGAAGAGGGTATCGGATTCCCCTGGAACTGGAGTTAAGGACAGTTCGTAGCCACCATGTGGGTACTGGGAATCGAACCCAGTTCCTCTGCTAGAGCAGTTAATGCTCCCAACCACTGAGCCATCTCTCCATCCCTATCAATGAGGTCTTTTATTAATCACAGCAGATTTTTTTCATCCCCAGCTAACCAATGTGGACTGTCCCGGTACTGCAAAGGTTTCATTTCAGTGGTGCTAGTCTCTAATCATAGACGATTCTTCAGCCCCACATTACCAGAAACCACAGATTCTTAATTCAAAATATCATTCAATTGACCCCAGTAGAGCTTCCCTCTGAGACGTCAAAAGCCAGGTCTCAGTTGTCTGCATCGCTCTTAACATTATCTTCCAGTTTTCCACTATGGCTCATTAAGCTTTGGCTTTTTCAGCCCAAAGCTCCAAAATCCTCCACTTTCCCCACAAAACAGCTCAAGGCATAAAAACCATATGGTCAGGTCCATCATAGCCACTCCCAGTACCAATTTCTATCCTAGTTTGTTTCTCTGTTGCTGTGATAAAATACTAACCAAAAACAATTTGGGGGAAAGGTTTATTTCACTTTGCAGGTTATAGTCCATCATCCAGAGAAACCAAGACAGCAACTCAAGGCAGGAACTGATGCAGAAGCCATGGAGGAATGCTGCATGCTGCCTTGCTCAGCTACTTTCTTATACAGCCTAAGCCGGCCCGCCTGCCCAAGGATGACACCACCCACAGTGGGCTGGGCCCTTCCACATCAATCAACAATCAAGAAAATGCCCCATAGAGATTCACACACAGGCCAATTTGATGGAAGAAATCCATCAGTTGAGATTCTTTCTTTCCAGATTCATTTAGGTTTGTGTTAAGAAGACAAAAACTAATTATAACATGGGGAAAATATGATCATGGAATATGTGTTAGGCTTCAGTGTTTAGAAATGTTATTAGTAGCCAAAGATCCAGCAGATCTATAAAATAAAGGATAATTTACAAGTAAGTCCAAAATAGGACTCTAATGAATAATAAACATAATTCTTCATATAAGTGGAAGCAAATGAATTAGTCAATAAAATATTTTGAATAATTTGGCTAGCAATTTAGGATGATCTCACAGTAAATATCAGATATGTAAATATTTCATGGTTAAAAAAGAAATGAGAAATTTTAAAAAAGAGTTATGATTTCATTTCTTTCTCCTTCTTGAACCTTAGAGTAGGAGGTGTTTTTTTTTTGTTTAGTTTTCAGTTTTTTGAGATATAGTCTCACAATGCAGCCAATGCTAGCTGTGAACTCACAACCCTGCCTCAACCTCTCAGCCTCCTGAGTCCTGAAATTAATTACAGGTATGCACCACCATGCCCAGGTGAGTACAAGATTTTTCCAGAAAGACTTGAAATTCAGAAGTCATTAAAAATACATATTTGACTACATTAAAAGCTAAAAGATACTGAAAGACAAAAAATGCTATAAATCAACAGCTAAAGATAAAATGCAGCAATTAACAGAAAGAAAATAATTACAACATGTCATTAGATTTCTCATTTATTTAATATATGGATAATGCTTGCTAATCAATTAGAAAAAGGCAACCAAATAGACCAAAACTGCTACAGACTACTCATCCACCAGTCTATTCAAGTTTACTAAAGAACTGATGTGGACAGGAAACAGCCTCCTTCATGAGTCTGAATTTGAGAGGGCAGAGACGCCACCTAGCTGGTGCACGCTTGTATGGACACACTTGTTACTATCTTGGGCCCAATCTCACTGCTCAGTAATAGTTCCCTTCCAGTTATATTATTTCATTTCTGATAATAGATGAAGACAATAATCCTATAAAAATATGTATCAGAGTTTATCAACCTCTGTGGTACTGACATCTTGGAGCAGACAATTATTTGTGCAATGACTGTCGTGTGCATTATAGGATGCTTAACAGTATCTGCAGCCCCCACACACTGGATACCAGTAGAAGCAAGCCTCCATCTCCAGTTGTAACAACCAAAAGTTGCTTCTAGACACTGCCAACTGCTGCCTACTGCTGACAACAACTGGTGTATTTATAGCATTTCAGGCAGGTGTTATGAAGTGTTTCAAACAAAAGTAAAGCTGGGTGAGGAAAGGAACGCTGCATGTACTACTTTCACTAGGGCAATAAGGTAAGAATGCTCTGCAAGGACAGTTGAGCAAAGAACTGAATGTGTGAACCCAATGGGATATTGCAAAAAAAATAATTCCAGCAGAAGAAACAGTAAGAACAAAGATCCTGAAATGTGTACAGATCTGCATGCTTAAGGCATCAGTGAGGACCAATGGATGGGGCAGAGGAGAAAGAAAGTAATTAACAAATACGGTCATAGAAGAAGCCAACAGCCAGACCTTTTAGGGTCTTGTGGGCCATAGTAAAACTCTGAATATTTATTTTGGATAAATAACAACAAAAAAAACCACAAGAGGCTTTCTGAGAGAAGATAGACTCTATCATATGCTAGCAGGAAAAAATGAATAAAAACAGACAAGGGCCTTATGAAAAAATAATCAACTTAGATTTTAATTAACTCAAAGAACATTTAAAAATTGATGTACGATGTTTTTCCACTTGGGACATTAGCAAAAATTAGAAAGTTGAAATATTGATGACTCTTTGGGAAATAAGCACCTTCCTCTGTTTTTAATAGAAATAAGATGTACAACCTCTGTGCGGGACAATTTGCCAATATCTACTAAAATTTAAAAATTGATGCAATAATTGCATTAAAAAGAAATTAATACATAGTTCTACTTACACATATGTGCAAAAACATCATAAAACTACTTATTGTAGCATTGCATTATTTGAAATAGCAAAAATCATCATTTTGCTTGGTATTGACTAATATTGTGCTGGTTGTAAAAACCACAACAAGCCCAGCAGTAGAAACTGTACAGTAACTAAATAATTTAAGGTAAATCTATGTAAGCTGATATGGCAAAATGTGACCTCCAAAAAGTACTGGTTTAAGAAAAATAAAACTAGGGAACAGGGTGTGGTGGCTCAAGTCTTTATTCCCAGCATTCCGGAGGCAGTGGCAGGTGAGTCACTGTGAGTTTAAGGCCAGCTTGGTCTACATAGTGAGTTCCATACCAGGGCTACGTAGTGAGACCCTGTCTCAAAAAAAAAAAAAAAAAAACAAAACAAAAAAAAAACCTAATGAAATAAATAATAAAGGTGAAAAAACAGCTTTATAATATAAATACTATTTAAAAACTGCATGTGTACTTGCTGAAGGGTACTCATTTTCTTTGTATCTGGTTCCAACTGGTTTGCTCCCTTTAATTTTCATTGAGCATAACAAAAAAAAAGTTTACTAATGAATGGTTGCTTTGCTTTTGTACAGAAGCTTGACTTTTAGGTTTTGTTCACTTTGTAGATGTACATTGAAAACTCTGATTTTTAAGGATGTTATATATTTTAGCATGATTTTATTTTCTATTGATTCAAGAAATTCACATAATGTATTTTGACCGTCTTCAGACCCACCCCATCTCCACCCTCACCTTACCTCCCTAGACACACACTTCATGTCCTCTGTGACAATGAAAAACCTCATCCACCTTACACATCTGAACTGGATGCCAGAGAAATCATATCTCATCAGAATGTCAGTGATCTGTAATTCTTACACACGATGGGCCAAAGTGAGGCCCACTCCCTTTCCTTTGTACATGGTTTTGGGTCAGAACACGCCCATGTTTCTTGGAATGGAATTTTCACACTTGTTTTCTGTTTCTCTTGCACACTCCTTAGGATTGTCAAGTAGGGATTTCTCTCTTAATGATCAGGAATGCTTGGGTTTCCTCATCAAAGTCAGTTATTTGAAGCCCGAGTACATGCAGGTTACGCTTTGGCTGTTTCAGGGCCTCATTTAGCACAATCACCCCATTGAGGTCCAAAGTGTTCTCCAACAGGATGATTCCCCACAGGATTTTACTGTGGGTAAAAGAAGCTAGGTCCTTACAGCAGGCAGCAGTTAGCTCATAGGCCTCTGACACAAAGTCTCTAAGTGGCATTTGGGATGTTTCACAGCTTCGCACAACAGTTTTACACGAGTGTCCCCTAGCTTATTTTCTGAAACCTGAAGACTTCTCAGATTCCTATTGCTGCTGGGGACTGTAGCCAGGTCTTGACAGCCCCTGGACGATGATGATGATGGCTAAGCCAACCATGGGTGCACTGTGCAGTGACACTTCCCAGGTCCAGCCACCGGCAGGAGAGATGCTCTGGGTGTAGTATTTTGGAGTCCTCAACACCTACTTGGCCCCCACCATCCAAGCTTTGGCAGCCAGGGGGACAGGCACCTTAGCACCCCACGGGCATGACTGGTTAGGCCCAAATGTTCTCCAATTCATGGTCAAGTGTCCAGTTGGCTTTCTTGTCTGCTGTTTTTGCATCTTTCCCCATGACCAGGGGAACAAGTGATGAGATGGCTTAGTAGAGTCATGTTTTAGATCCTTGTGCCGGGAGCCTCTGCTGCCACTATCGTTGCTCCAGTGCCTGCAGCCATCCTGTGCTATCTTGGCTTCCCAATTATGTTTTCTTTCTTACTTGCCAAGTCCTGAGTTCAGAATTTTGAACTCAATATAAAAGTGCCAGGTCAGAAAAATATTCATCTTGTGTGATAAGTTCTTCACATGGTCCCCACACGCACTCAGTCTCTTGGGAGCCAAGGTACCCTGGGCCCAAGGGTAGCTTCCCAGGGCACGTCTTCCACCACCATCTTTTTCAAATTTTAGCATAATTTTCTAATAAATATAGTGATTTAAAAGTAAAATTTCAATGTTCCTATATAAATACAAATTTTCTGAAAGGCTACATAAGGAACTGTTAGCAATGGTTGTCTCTGGAAAGGAGAAGCAGAAGTAGCCTTTGACGAGCAGTCCCTGAACCATGGTTCTGAGCTACTGTGGCCTTTGATGGACAGTTCCTGAACCCATGGTTTTCAAATACTGTCTCCTGGGCCTGTCTCCCAGGACAACCTGCTGCAAATACTGACACATTTGCATTTCCTGATTTTTACTCTTGCTCTTTGCATTCACTGTGCTTCCTGTTCCTCTTAGAGCTACAGGTGACTGTCTCTTGGGATCTGACCTGTTTGTGATTCTCTGTCTGCTTAGCCAGTGACCAAACCTGGCCTTCTGCTAACATTTCAGCAAACTGGCAGATATAAGCAATAGTAACCTGTTGGAAATGCTATTGTAATATTTTTAAAAGCAGACTTCATTAAGATGATCAATAAAAGCCAGGAGTGGTGGTGTATGCTTGTGATCCCTATGCTGGTGAGGCAGAGAGAAGTGAATCACTGGTGTTTGTAAACTAGCCAATCTTGCCTACATGACCAGTTCCAGGCTAGTGAGAGACTGTCAAAAACAGGGTGAGGCTAGGTGTGGTGGTGGATGCCTTTAATCCCACTATTAAGGAGGCAGAGGCAGGCGGATCTCTGAAATGGAGGTCCTAGGGAGTTCCAGTCCAGGTGGGGCTATAGGGAGACCCTTTCTCAAAAATTAAATTAATAAATAAATATAAATAAATAAAAATTTAAAAAACAAGGTGGCCAGGACTTGGGGAACCACACCCAGATTGTCCTCCAGTCTCCACACTCACATAAACATGCACCTACATGGCATCAACACTCACTGGCACCCACAAAGA
Organism: Nannospalax galili; assembly: GCF_000622305.1. NCBI lineage: Eukaryota > Metazoa > Chordata > Mammalia > Rodentia > Spalacidae > Nannospalax > Nannospalax galili. The sequence goes on along the minus strand of NW_008360331.1, from coordinate 5,919,846 downwards.
TGCTCAAACTACACTGCATCCTCCTTGGAGTTCAAAATCAAATTTGGTATCAGCTGACATGTTTTTATTATACAGTTATAAGATTATCATGAGTTTTCTATGGATTCAGGTTACAAGCAGATATGTGCTTAGCTTACAAGATTTGTTCATGCCACACTACAAACAAGATCACAAAATAATGAAGTAGGTTCTGTTTTGTTGATGGTCTTCGGTGGGCCCATGTTTTACATCACCTAGGTCAGATAATACAAGAATATTGTTTCAGATCTTCAGATCAAGTTGAAAGAAACCATCTATAGTTCTTAAGGAATTTTGTTTCTTTTGTTTGTTTGTTTTTTAGACAGGGTCTTACTATGTAGCCCTGGCTGGCCTGGAACTCACTATGTAGACCAAATTGGCCTCAAATTCACAGAAAGCCACCTGCTTCCATCTCCTGAGTACTAGAATTAAAGGCATGTGCCTCTCCCCATGTCCCAACCCATCTATAGTTTTTAAAGAAGAATTTTTGATCTACCTGTAACCCTGTGATTGGTTTTCTCTCACAGTTCTCAAAAACCATTATCCTGACCAAGACTGCTACCTCCCAAATCTGAGTATTTTTCTCTCTCTGCTATGAGAGGTTAACCTGAGTTGTTAACATGTAGCCAGTAATAAAAGGTGGCATTACAACATTTTCACAAAAATAAAACAATGTATAGAGGCATACCTATCAGTGTTTTGATGTCCAAACTCATTTCATACTTTTTCTAACCTTTATTTTCTGCTTTTTTTATTTCTAACATCTATTTCTGAGCAGTTTTCTAGCTCAAATTTTTTTTCTGATTTGTTGACATCTTCTGGCTGAATAACTGTCAGATTCCTATTTGGCCTTTCTACTTCCTTCAGCTCCAAGTGGATAAACACTACAAAGG
>NW_008360331.1:5907990-5918884 GCF_000622305.1 Nannospalax galili | reverse complement strand
TGTGTGTGTGTGTGTGTGTGTGTGTGTGTGTGTGTATCTGTGTGTGTGTGTTTTACTTTGCCAATGTCAGTAATAGAATTGAAGCTTCAATTAGTAGAAGCTTCAATATCCATTATCAATGGATATCTGCTGTTAAAACACAATTATTTTTCTAGTAATTATATGAAGATAGTATCAAAATAGTTATTCAGGCAAGGACTAATGGAAGCCTATGAGACTTTTCTTAAAAGCAAATTTGGTGAAATCTTGTTTCATATTTTATTTATGGAACTGTAGAGATATTACCATGGGAAGCAAATTCTTCAGCTGTTTGAATCACAGGCTTTCCGGGAGGAAGAGCTTGCTGTTGTGAACAGGACTGTGGCTCAAGGGACATTGCCAGTACATTCAAGAACATCATTTCACTTAGCAATCATAATTTTTTTCCTTCAGTTTTTGAACATTACATCAAATTTTAGCAACGCCTGCTCTACCTCATGACTTATTGGTCATTATTTCCTTTCATTGCAAAATCTTAGGAATTTCTGATGTACTGAGTGTGATAGTTTGAATGAGAATGTCCCCCACAGGCTCCAAGTATTTGGACATTTTGTCCCCAGCTGGTAGCACTGTTTTGGGAGGTCTTAGAAGGTATGGCCATGCTGGAGGAAGCATGTCACTGGGAGAAGGCTTAGCAAGTTCTTAAGCCTTGCTGGATCTGGAGGTGTTCTCTTGCTTTCTGTGCCTGCTTGAAGATATAGAACTTAATTTCCACTCCTCTTCCAACCACCTCTGCTGCCATGCCTCCCTGCCATGATGGACTGATTCTTGTCCCATTGGAACTGTAAGCGCAAATGAACTCTTCCTTCTATAAGCTGTTTTGGTCAGTGTTTCTATCACTGCAACAGAAAAGTGACTAACACAGTGAGTAAGTTGCGGCTCCACGCAGAGGTCTCCTCCAATCTCCTAGACTTTTAAAATATGCTAATTATATTAGCTACTTTTCTCATTGCTCTGATAAAAAGCAACTTAAGTTTTTTATTTGTTCTGGCTCACAGTTTGAGGGTACAGTCCATTATGGGGGAGGGCATAGCCACAGGAATGTAAGACAGCTGGTCACGTTGCACCCACAGGTCAGGAAGCAGGGAGTGATAAAAGCTGGTGCACATTAAAATGTTATGCACATTTTTCTTTCCATTCTGTCTGATTCCCAAGCCCACAGCATGGTGCCACTAACATTTAGGGTGGCCTTTCTATCTCAATTTAACCCGATATAGAAACTCCTACATAGATATACCCAGAGATTTTTCTCCTAAGAGATTATAGACTCTGTCAAGTTGACAGTCAGTATAAACCATCACATCAATGGACAGAAACAAGTTGGTGGACACCCAGCATACTGTTCATGGAACAGTTCCATGTTCCTTTTGTTTGAAGTTTCATATGTTAAGTAATAAATGACATCTCTGAATGATATTTTGTATATAATAAACCTATATTAATTTCATAAAGTATGAGACATTTGCAACAGAACTCTAATTAGTATTAAAACAGCTCTATGAGGACTTCCACTACCACTTTTTATGTGAAGAACTATTTTTATCTCATATGTAAAAGGAAAAGACTCAAATTGTACTTGTTAGTATAATGTTATTGTACTGTCATCTTTCTAAAGTCTTTAAAATCTACGATTATATGAAAATTATGCTTTTAGTGTTTTAAAAATAGTTTCTGAAAGTCAGGCGTGGTGGCGCATGCCTTTAATCCCAGCACTTGGGAGGCAGAGGCAGGCGGATCTCTGTGAGTTCAAGGCCAGCCTGGTCTACATAGTGAGTTCCAAGACAGCTGGGGCTACAGGGAGACCCTGTCTCAAAAAGACCCCCCCCCAAAAAATAGTTTCTGAAAGTTAAGATATGCATTTTCAAAATACATGAGAAGTTTCTTAAATTTCTAATTTTAATTAATTGCTTGTGACCTGCATTTGTGATCAAGTATAATTGATAATCACTGATAAAAATGTAATTCATTGCCAAGTTTTTACTTATTTAGCATTGCATCACATTAGCAGCACCAACAAAATGCAGTTATGCGCATTTGTGTTTTTTCCTTTCAAAAAAGCAGGATCTCTAAAGCTATAAATGAATAAATCATTTGGAGCCAGATCTTTGTCTCTACACTTCATGCATGTTCTTCTTCTAGGATTCCTTTGAAGTGCTGACAAGATGAAAAATTGAAAAGGGAAGCCATCAAAGTGTTGCTGTTGTTATTTAACATTATTGCAAAGTCAGTTCACCAACTTCAAAGAATAGTGATTGGAAGTGGAGAGAAATGGATTGGAGAGAATACATAATAGCTTTGAATGGAAGATCAAGAAACTTGGACTCAACTATACAAGTAAGAGGAAGCCAGTGAAAGTCCCTGAGCTGATGTCAAAATTTTAGTGCTGCAAAGACGAATCTGAAACTCTGTAACAAAAAACAGTAGTCAAGAGAAAAGAGACTAGATGGTATAGGAATCTGGTCAAGTTACCATAACCATTACTGAATGCTTGGAATGAAGGAGTTATACAAAATACAAATAAGAAATATCAAGAGATATTGAAAAGAAGGAATGAGCAAAGCTTAGAGAGACTAATTAGTATGAGCTCCAAGAAGGAAAACTAAGAGAATCGCGGTGTATGAGGTTATTAACGCAGCAAGGTCTTGCAAAGGCTGTAGAAGCAGTATGTCTTAAATCTGAAGTTCACATAGGAAAACAACCACTATGAGGCTACAGCGGGGACAGAGAGGTTGCAGCAAGAATATTTGGACTGAAGAGAGCAGCACAGGACAAGGAAGAAAAGCCAAGGTCTCCAAGTTCTGGTTTCACCTTCTGAGAACCCCACCTTCCCTTGTGAGATGATTTTTGCAATGCATTCTTCTGACACAGTACTCCTTACCTGTAATAGACAAGTCCTGTTTTTATTTCATCATGAAAGGATTTTTAAAAGGAAAGCTGCAATTCCATGGGCATGTTCTCCGAGTCTTCATAAAGCAAAATCCCTTTTTATTTTTAGTTGGTGTTTAAATTGTATACTCAGTATCTAGATCTTTTCTTTCTTTTTCTACTTTAGCATATCCAAGCTTGACTGGACTATTTAATGTGAACTACTGCTTATTTATTAATGTAGAATAAAGTATGAGGACTTTAAAAATATTAGTTTATAATTCTTCTTGTTTACATCAAATGCTGTGTTTTTAAAAAATTCATCCCAGCGTTTTCCTAACATGAATTCATTATTCTCACATGAAAAGGGGGAGTTAATGTGAGAAAAGATATTAGGTTAATAGTGTCATCTTCTTCTTTGTTGCTTTCACGTTGTCAAGTAGCAAACTAAAGAATGGCATCACTGTAGAAATTCAGTAACCATTTTCTATATAAAGTTAAATCTGCTCTGCTGCCTAAGTTAAATAAGAACAGAGAGGACAAGTTTAGCCAGAATACCAGGAGCGAATAGAGCAAGATGAATAACACTGGCCCTGCTACCTAGGTGCTGAACAAGCGTGCATAATGCAATGTGTGCTACCCAGTGGGTATTTATATATTGTTATTATGATATTTACATATTGCTGTTGTGGAAGATAAGGTGGTTGAGCCATCTCTGGGAAATGACATTTGAAGTCTGAAAGGATAAGAAAAAGTTTACCAGCCAGAGGGTAAGTTGGCAGAGGATAGTCTAGACAAAACAAACAGCTGTGTTAATTCATGCTCTATGCTGTGTTCAGAAAATGGTAAGAATTGTATTGTGCGTAAAGAACAAGATCTGTACAGATGGAAAATAGTAAGAAAGGAGGATAGGCTGGCAAAGCAGATTGAGTTCAGGTTTCTGTGTGATTTATCCACATGGTAGGGATAATATTTTATAAATACAAATCTGCTACCCTGCAGTGTCTCTATTAAACATGCTTATATTCTTCCACTTTCACTTTCAAAGTCAAGCCATAAGGCTTATCAAATCATGGAGGTAGACATACTATAAAATAAAGTGGCCTTTGGTTAGCTTTGAGTCTCAATGCAGACTTTTTTTAAACAACTTTAGGAAGATGATGTTTGAGAGAGTTGGGTTTTGTAAAAGAGAGAAAAAGTTGTTCTAAATTCTTTGATCTCTCCCCTTAATATTTCAAAAGCTTATCCCATATAGTTTGTGTATGGAAGACCTCATCCAAGCAGGATGGTTAAACTGAAAAGGCCCGTGCCTTTCCATCTCTGTGGGCTGTAACAGAAAGAAAAGAGACAGGAGGTATGAGGAGGGCAATATGGGGTATGTCTCCTGTCTCCCCCCAGTTCATGTTCTGAAGCAACAGAAGACCTGGAGGTGGAGAAGGGGTGGGGTCAGAGGGACGAATACAGAAAAATCAAAACAAAAACAGCAGAGGCCAAGGACCTTGAATAAAGGGACTCACTCCTAAAGAGCAGTGCCAAGGAGGTCACAGGCCTTGAAGACCCTCACTCACTTCTTCAACTCAATGTCTAATACAACAAGGGACCAATACCAGCCCCACTGAGGCCCACTCTCTATGGATGTAAGACCGGCTTTTACTTAGTAGGGAAACAGTGGAAAACATGAACAGCAGAAAGATGCCCACACATCAGTGCTTTGAAAGATACCAAAACCAATTGCACCATATATATTGAATTAGATAGAAATTAGGGATTTCAGAAGTTTCCAAGTGCTTTGTAGAAGGAACCGGGCTGAGAAGACAACCAAGGCAGCATAGTCTGCGTTCATCAGAGAGAAAATTTTATTGTAGGATTCATATGGCCAAACTTCAGCAGCTAATGTCACCATATCACCTGCACCATATATATTGAATTAGATAGAAATTAGGGATTTCAGAAGTTTCCATGTGCTTTGTAGAAGGAACCGGGCTGAGAAGACAACCAAGGCAGCATAGCCTGCGTTCATCAGAGAGAAAATTTTATTGTAAGATTCATATGGCCAAACTTCAGCAGCTAATGTCACCATATCACTACCCAAACTGTACCTTGGATGGCCACCAGTATAGGAGAATATCCACAACAGACTAGCCAGTCAGCTGATGCTGTCCTGTGGGGTTACAGAGATGAACAAGACAGGTAGGGCTGTCTGATGGCAGAACTTGGACTCAAGTCCAAATGGTAAGAAGTCAGGTGAAGATCCAAGAGAAGATCTACAGTGGAACAGAGGAGGGAGAATGAGGGGGACAGTGGTAGGAGATGAAGTCAAAGTGGACAGAGGATGGAAGGCATAATGGTAGGCCATGGTAAAGAGTTTTGTATTTTATTCTGAGTACAGTGGGGATGTGTTGACTTGATCTGATTTGCCCATGAGGAAGCTAGTTCTGGGTAAAATGTGAAGGTAACCTTAAGGGACAAAAGGGAAAATAAGGAGGCCACTTAGAGAACTACTACAGTGATCCAAGTGAGGCATTAGATCAAGTTATAACAGGGAGATAGTGAACTTTGGTGTCTTTTGTACATTCTGGAAATCAAGCCAGTAGGTCTTATTGATGGATATGATTGGGTAAGAAATGGATACTGTTAGATTTTTATATTGGTATGAGAAATGAAATACAGTGGTGTTCCTGAAATAAGGTTTGATGGGAATTGAATAGACTTAGGAAGAGGTGAAATCAAGCGTTTTGTTTAGTCATGCTAAATTGTATGTATTAGTCAGACACCCAAGTGGAGATGCCAAGTTGGACAGATATAGAAGTCCAGGCTTGGAGATGAAAGACCAGGTCATCTGCAGCACATAGCCAGTATTTGCTGACAAGAGTCACTTAGGATGAGCACATCTTGATGAGAAGTGAAGAAGTCCTTTCCTCACAATCACAAGGTATATGAGCTATGCAGTCTTCTCCCACTTTACAGACTCTAGGAAGGAACAACGGAAGGAGAAACAAGAGACTAAGGCCTCCATCTCAGGTAACTATACTTTTACCCAAAGAGTACTAAGATAATTTCATTGAATTAGATCTGTGAGCATAAATTAAACTTTAGATTTTCTTTTCTCCACTATACAACAAAGGAGGGCTTATAGAAATACCTAGCCATCTCTAGAGAAGATAAAGAAATTCCATTTTCTTTGTCCATCTGAGTACAGTGTGAATAAACCTAAAACCTTGTCTCATACATAATTTTAAACTCAGCAATTCCTAATATTGATAAATGTTTACTTTTTTTACTCCAAAATGAAATAACCTATACATAGTTTCAAAGACAACCAATATAATATTTAATGTCCTATATAAGACAGAGTATTTTATAATATAATAAATGTGTTTCAGTATGTCAGTGCTCAAGTTACAACTGTACTTGGGACATATAACTAGTCATAAGCATGAATGGTACACAGACTCACCAGAAATGTGGCAACCATGCACGTAGGCATGTTTTAGAGACCTCAAGTACCCCAATCAGTATCCACCATCAGTAGCATGAATCTTTAGAATGACAATTTCTGTAAAGTGCTGAACAAAGCAAAGCCCTTGCTCTCCTCCATTTACATGATACTTCCATGCCTGGAAAACTCTTAATTAAAAGCTTAAAAAGAATTCTCATTCTTTTTAATCTCCTAAGATATTTAAAGGTGTGCACAATATGAAACAGTTTTTCACTGAGGAAGTCTATCCATGCATTCTACAACATCTAGCCTCCCTAGCCCTGGCCCAGAAAGAGCCAGTAGCACCCTCAGTCCCTCTGACAAACAAAATCCAACTATAAGTAAACAGGTAGCCCCTAGGGAGCAATACCAACCTCACTGAGGACTGCTATTTATGTGATGCAAGACTATTTTTTAGTTAATATGGAAACTGAAAAAGATGAGCAACAAAAAGGTAGCCATGAATCCATGTTTTAGAATATACCACCAATTGCTTCATATACATCAAAATAGGTAGAAATGGGCAGCTAACCATCCCATTCAGTGGCTGTTGTAATGTCTCATATTATAAGTAACAGTTCCTTACCAGGTCTGGCATTTTATGCATTTAATAGCAGCACTCTGGAGGCAAAGGCAGGAGGATTGCTGCAAGTTCAAGGCTAATCTATTTTACATAGAAAGTTCTAGGCCAGTCAGGGCTACAAAATAAATTCCTATCTCAGCAAACTAAAAGGTAACAGCAGCTAGCTTAAGGCCTTGTCATTATAGAAGACAGAAGAATCAAAGCTGGAGACAATCTAAAACAAATGGAAATATTTGCAGGTCATTTAAGACAGATTAGGGAGGAGAAAGGAATTCTGCAGCTTTCAAATTTGAGATATCAGATTCTTGATAATGCCATCAATCATATTAATAAATAGAAGAAGAAAAGAAGACTTGAAGTCAAGGGCCCTGTTGTTAATTGGAATAAGCTAGAAATCTTGTCTATCTCTCTCTCTCTCTCTCTCTCTCTCTCTCTCTCTCTCTCTCTCTATAGAGCTTGAAATATATATATATATATATATATCTTGAAATAGCTATGAAGTAGTTTTGCTTTCACTCAATTTACTACCACAGATTGATTCAACAAACATGCATGATCAGCCATTTGTCTAGTACTGAGTTTGCAGTAGTGAATAGACAGTCTTTTTCCACACTCTCAGGGAGACTACCACATAAGGGCATTCACGTGAGGGTGAAGCAGCTACATCTATACTAGCTATGAAGTGCTTACAACTGAACTTCTTGGGACAAAATAAAACACAACGTTTTTTCCTGTCCAAATCCATATGTTCTATTCCAAAAGACCCTTAACTCTTAATGGGGCCATAAGGACAACTTTCATTTTATTTGGTTTTGGTTTTGGTTTTGGTTTTTTGAAACAGGGCTCTCCTGAAACTAACTGTGTAGACCAAATTGTCCTCAAATTTACAGAGATTCTCCTGCCTCCGCCTCCCAAGTGCAGGGATTAAAGATATGTGCTACCACGCTTGGCTGACATTTTTAAAGTCTCATTTACAAGCTAGAGCTGATTCCTCAAACCTGCATCCTTGTGTTGAAGATTGTTATTACAGGTAGAAATATCTGCCTGTGTCTCCATGTCACAGCTTTCCCGTCCCACAAATTCCTCCATTTTCCTCAATGCTATGGAAAACCTCTGCTTTCTGAGCACTGGGATTAAAGGTGCATACCACCACCCCTGGCTTAAGTGTATTCTTGATAAGATAGATATGCTTTTAAATATATATATATATTTACTTTTATTACTTTTCTGCTACTAAGAAGTGATGACTAGACAATACTGAGCTACTTTGATGATTGGGGCCAGAAAAGGGATGCCAATAAATTGATTCAAATTCAAGTGCATAGATTTAAACCAAAAATACTTCGATAATGAGGTCTCAGTTATAATCTCTTAGGGAGGTTTTATTTGCGTTCTTAGACATCGGAGTCTAGGAAACATAGGCTGATGCAATATTTGAAAAAAATCCACCAGGGAAGACAACATCTGCAAAACAAACAAAGCAAATGAATTGTGTTCAAGAATTTAAACCCCAGTGTTTATGCTAAAAGTAATACTGGGTCATAAAGGTAAAATGATTTCACATTATTGTGGCAAATCGGTCTATTTAGAGACTGCAGTGATTACAAGATCTCTGGTCAGAAATCTGAAAATGGTCATTATTTTATTTTTCTTGGTTAAAAAAACAGTATTGTTTTTATAATAGCATTTGGGTCAATAAAACCAATAAAAATGAAAGAGTATACTTAAAAGGTATACTTAAAAAGTTTGACTTTTGGCTGTTCCCACCTAAAAATGTTAAAGCGAGATTAATGTTGACAATAAATCCCACAAGACTTGAGAAGCTGTTTATGAGTTTGAATATTAAGGTTTCTATTAGAAACCATTGCATTTTTGCTCCTGCATTTTAAAAAAGAAAAAAAAAGTAAACAAGGCAGGAAACAGCTTAATTAAAAAACTTCCACTAAATTGTAATTCTTGAACACCTATCAAACCATTATGATAGAAAAAAGCTTTTGAAGTTGAAGTCGCTTTCTAGAAGTGTAAGGAGAGAGTTCGCACTCTCACTTTGATTTACACTTTAAACTGTCACTGTGTGATAATGGGTCCACCTTCTGAACTACTAACAGAAGATCATCACTCTGATATTTGTTCATTTTAAGGCATGCAATAAAAATTTAGTTCTGTAAATTTGGCAACATTTTTAGTACTTTCTGCACTTAAGATTTCTATGCATCATTTACCACATGTGTACTGTCTTCTTACACTGAAAGAGATAACAATCACAAACAATACTAACAAGATGCAAAAGCCTTGGTAGAACATGAAGAACTTTTTATGTTACCTACTATGAAATCTACATCAGAAACTTGCTTCTGAAATATGAGATCAGCCATGCTAAAAGAAAAAGAAAAATATGGTTGATATTGCTTCTCTCACTGAACTGGAGCTAAGCGATTAGATGAGACTGGTTTGGAGTGAGCACCTCCCAGTGCTGGGATTCAAGGCATGTGCCACCACACCCAACTTTAATTTACATTCTTACCACACTATGCAGAGTTCTTCTTCTCCACCTGCTCTTCAGCATTTACTATTTTTGACTTTTTTTGATAGCAGCCATTATCACTGGGATGAGACAATACTGTATTTTCCTGACAGCTAATAAAGTTGAGCATTTATTTTTAAATTTTGTTATCCATTTCCTCTTTTGAGAGGCGTATATTTATGTCTTCCCATTTTATTGGATTTTTTGTTATTGAATTTTAAAGTACCTCATATGTTCTTATATTAATCCTTATGTTAATTTCTTTTCAGAATGGACAGCAATTTTTTTTTACCCATTCTATAGGTTATCTTTCACTCCATTGTTTCTTTTGCTGTGCAGAGCTGTTTTAGTTTGTCCAGTTTTGCTTTTGTTTCTCTACTTTGGGAGTTTTCCTCAAAATCAAAATATTGCAAGGGGCTGAAGAGATGGTTCAGTAGTTAAGAGCAATGGCTGGTCTTGCAGAGGACCCAGGTTTGGTTCCCAGTACTCACATAGAGGCTAACAACTATCTGTACTCTCCAGTTCCAAGGGATCTGATATGCTCTCTGGCCTCCATAGTCATTGCATGTATAGGTGTACTTACATGCAGGAAAAGCACTAATACATATAAAATAAAAACACATAAATAATTTTAAAAAATCATTGCCTACACTGGTAGCTTGATGTACTCCCTTATCTGACCCACCCTTTCTGCATGTGAGCCTCCAGTTTTCCAGCAGAATTTATTAAAAAGCTATCTTTTTATCTAAGCTGTGTTTTTGGAGACTTTGTTAAGAATTGATCAACTGTAGGGGCTGAAGAGCTCTGGCTGCTCTTGCAGAGGACCTAGGTTCAGTTCCCAGCACCCACATGATGGCTAACAACCATCTGTAATTCTAGGTACAGGGGATCCAACGTTCTCTTCTGACCTCTGTGAGCATTTTACAATATGGGTACACCTACATGCATGCAGACAATACACTCATACACATAAAATAAATAATAAAGTATGTTTTTTATTAGAAGAAGCATTTCATTAGAACAGCATTAACCTATTCAATAACATTTTTCTGAGCTAGGGTACATCTCTTTCAAAATTGGCCATATATTTTTAGGTTTACAGTTGAATTGATATAGTTATACAATATTGTACTCCATATAAACTCTATAAGACATAAAATTAAATGAGGTTCCAATGTTTAAAATAGATCTCCACTGCCTTGTCAAAACACACAGTTTCATAAAGAAAAATTCATTTTAAGGCAATTGACATTGAGACGTTTCCACATGCATTTCTAATCTATATATATATGACTATTACTGGTCACAGTCGCCCACCTTCTGAGCTCCTTGGCATCTGAGCATGAATACAAACTCGTCAGATAGACAGCCTTCCTCTCCCACTAGAGGCTCCATACTCTGCCAT
>NW_008360331.1:5907396-5907657 GCF_000622305.1 Nannospalax galili | reverse complement strand
AGGTTGTTTGAGGATCTGTTCCTCAGGGGTCACATGGGCTTGGGAGGAGCCTCTGGCTCCTTTCTTTTACCAGTTCCATCTATGTGAAGCTAAGTCAAAGGCCTGCTCAACCAATGTTGGCTTCTCTTGGAAGCGTGCAGGAAATGATTCCTCCGTGTTGACCCTCCTCTTTATAGACTGGACACTGGCTCAAGTCCATCTGGTGGGGTCTCCTCAGCTTCCTTGATCAAGAGGCCAGATGACCCACCACCATTACAGGAC
>NW_008360331.1:5830298-5900899 GCF_000622305.1 Nannospalax galili | reverse complement strand
AACCAAGAAGAGATTAACAGCTTAAACAGACCCATATCACAAAAAGAAATCCAAACAGTAATACAAAACCTCCTCAATAATAAAGTATTTTTAAAAAATAATATATCTGAAAACCTCTGTTTCCTTATGTTCATGCACCAACCTGGCTCTTACAATCTTTCTGCTCCCTCTTCCACAATGGTCCCTGAGCAGAGGGTGAGTGAGGCTTACTATAGGAGTCCTATCTAGGGACACACACTCTACAGTCTCTTATTCTCTAAAACCTAACCAGCTGTGGCCTTCTCTGCACATTGCACTCTATTGTATGAAATAGCTTCATTGGTGAGAGATGAGGGATGTATTAGTATTCTCTCTACCCCCTGTTCTGCTATGTTCTATGAGCCCTAGATGTAGAGGTTCCACCATAGATGTGTCACTTAGGGCTGAACATCTTTCAGATATATATTCTCTGTGTGTGACCAGTTGTGGAACTCTGTAAAAGCCTCCATCTGTTGCAAATAGAAGCTTCTTTAATGAGTAGTGTACAGTATACCTGTCTGAAAATATAAGGATCCATATTTAGCATAGAGTAAAAAATTTCACTTGTCTAGAGATATGACAGAAATAGGGTTTTGCAGGTCAGCTGGGGCTACAGGGAGACCCTGTCTCAAAAAGACACAAAAAAGGAAAAAAAAAATCTATTACATAAAATGCACAAAACTCAATATAAAATATTTTAAAAAGAATTGATCAACTGTAAATGCATGAAGTTATTTGTGGGCAATCTGTTGTATTCATTGGTCTGTGTGGTGATTTGAAAGAGAATGTTCTCCAGAGTCTCAAATATTTAAACACTTGATCCTCACTTGGTAGCCCTGTTTGAAGAGGTCATGGAATCTCTAGGAGGTGTAGTCTTGCTGGAGAAAGCACAGCATTGAGAGTGGGCTCTGAGAGTTCATAGCCTGGCCCCATTTCTAGTTTGCATCCTTTGCTTCATGTTTACTGTTGAAGGTATGAACTCTCAGCCTGCTCTGGCCACCTTCTGCCATGCCTCCCTCACCATTGTAGACTACTCATCTGGAACTATAAGTGAAAATAAATGCTTCCTTCTGTAAGCTGTCTTAGTCATGGTATTTTATCATAGCAATCGAAAAGTAACTAATAGAGTCTGTGTATCTGTTTTGTGCCAGTCCCATGCTGGATTTTGTTATTGCTGCTTTTGTAGTATGAGGAAGTGTGATACTGCCAATTCTATTCCTTTTGCTCAAGATTGTTTGGCTACTGTGAGGTATGGTGGTCTTTAATGCCCCCATATTATTTTTGTGAGACAGAATGTCACTATGTAGCCTTGGCTGACCTGTAACTCACTGTGTAGATCAGGCTGGCCTCAAACTCACAGAGACTCACCACCTCTGCCTCCTGAGTGCCATCATGCCTGGCTCCATATAAATTTTAGAATTTTTTTCTATTACTATGAAGAATGTCACTGATATTTTCATGGGGATTGTGTTCCATCTATATAGATTTCACTAGCCAATACAGACGTTTTAATAATATGAATTCTTCTAATCCATGAAAATAAGACATCTTTCCTATTTTGTGTGTCTTCATTTCTTTTAATAATAAATGGACTTGGTAGGTTGAATATATGTGTGTATGTATATGTATAACAATAATGATTATAGAAGAAGAGGTCATGAATTTGAAAAGGATTTGGATGACGTGGGAAGAGCTTATAGGGAGAGGGGAGGGTGGAAATGATGTAAATACACTACTTGTTTATGAATTTCTAAAAATTAAATAAAGAAAAAGCACAAAGAATTATTAAAGACCACACTATCAACAACTATTTGCCAATATATTGAAAAGCCCATGGAAAATGGGTAAATTTCTGGACACATACACCTGACCAGAATTCAACCATGAAGAAATGAAAAACATGAACCAACAATCAATGGCAACATTAAATCAGTAATGAAATTCCCTCAGCTGACTTCACTGCTGAATGTTACCAAGCTTTTCCTGAAGAACAAACATCAATTCTCCAAAAATTATAGATATCACCAATATCTATAATTAAATATTAGTAAATATTAAATATTAATATAATATAAATATTAAATTTAATATCTCCAATATTCCAAAAATTTGAAGGAAGAAAATGTTTCCAAGCCAATTCTTTAAGGTCAGCATTATCCTGATACCAAATAAGTAAATAAAAAGAAGGAATAACACAAAAACACAAACAAAAATCAACACTATAGACCAATATCTTTAATGAACATAGCTACAAAAGCTTCTTAGCAAAATACTAGCAAATCAAATCCAACTGCATATCAAAAAGACCTCTCATAAATTAAGTGGGATTTATCCCACAGATGATTCAACATAGACAAATCAGTGAATGTAATACATGACATCAACAAAATGAAACAGAAAAACCATATTATTTCAACAGATGCACAAAAGTATTTGATAAAATTCAGTACCCTTTCAAGATTCAATTAGATAATTACTCTGAACAAATTAGATAAAAAATAACATGCATAATATAGTATGTATATATAACAAACCATCAGCCAACATCATACCTAATGGAGAAAAGCTAAATGTTTTTCTGCTAAAACCTAGAGCAGGGAAACTATGTCTATTCTTATTTTGGCTGTGTTGATTTTGAGTCATGTGGACATCCTGTGCTTAGATGTCCACCACTATCTCAAGCATTGCTTAAATAGATGTCCTATGTCATCCTCCTTTATTCCTCTTCAGGTCCTCGAAAAATGAGAGCATTTGCTTATTTAATCATGCTCTCGTGTCTCAAAAGCGTCTTTCCTTTCTTCTTCCCCCTCCCTGTCTCCCTCCCTCCCTTCCTTTCTTTCTCTCCTTCTTTCCTTCTTTCTTCTGCCTATATGTGCCTAACTGTACTATTTGAAAGACCTGTATTCAAATTTTCAAATTTAGATATTCTTTTTCTCTACAGTATTCAGTCTGTTATTAATATTTTTTTGAGACAAGATCTCCCCGTAGCCTCATTCAGCCTAGAACTCACTATGTAGACCAGGCTGTCCTCAGTCTCACAGAGATCCACCTGCCTCTGGCCTCCTGGGATTAAAGGAGTATATGCCAAGCTCTTATATTCTTTTTTCACTTTTATTTATTATGGTGTGTTTTTGCACATATGTGCACAAGTGTGCCACAGCATGCATGGATGTTAGAGGAAAGCTTGTGGAGTCACTTTTCTCCTTCCATGATATGAACTTCAGGGATAAAATTCAGATTCTTAGGCTTGGCAGCAAGTGCCTCTTTACCTGCTGAGCCATCTCACCAGCCCATTCTTTTCTAGGCATTTTATCAATATCATTTTCCTTGGGATATTAGAGAGTTATTTCTTTTGAATGTTCACCTTATTTTTCATGTTTCTTCTAACCATACATTAGTATTTGTGCATCTGTAAATGTAGCTACTTCTATCACTTGGGGGATTTGATGCTGAGGCAGTATGAATTCAAGATGACACCATATTACAAGAACTGAGTTCTGGAAGTTGACAAGGAAGGCATATTAGCTACTATTCTTGTTCCTATGACAAAATACCTGACAGAAACAACTTAAAGAATTGTTTTAAATCAAGGTTTATGGGATCCAGTCTGTCATGGAAGAGAAAGCACAGCACAGGCAGCATCTTGATGGTGGGAATGTGTGGCCACTGCTCACATTGCCTGCAGTCAGAACACAGAGATGACTGCTGGCGTTCATCCAGCTTTCTCTTTCCTCCCTCTTTTCTTCAGTCTTGGCCTCTATGTTATGGGATGGTGTCACATACACTGAAGGTGGACCTTCTCTCATTGGTTAAACCTCTCTGCAAACTTCTTCAGAGACATGTCCAAGTGTTTCTCCTAAGTGACTCTAAATCCACTCATATTAAAATGAAGAGTAATCATTACAAGTCCATCCCTTACCAACTCGACACCAACACATATCACTTGTAAACCATAATATTCTACCCCTAATACTCAAAGGCTCATTGTAGATGTTCAGATCTGAAAGTAACCACGGACACAGGGAATGCTAATTCTAAAGACAGCAGGGGGCTCAGCACCTCCTGGGTGAGAGCCCCAAGTGCCCTCTTGCTTTTCCTTTTATTGGCCTTCCAGAACAATTACAGCATAAGAAGCAGAAGCACAGTACTTGATTACTCACAGGACACAAACATTTTTTTTCTCAGCTACTTTTCCCCAGCTACTATCTAGGCATAAAGTCCTGCTATGGTTACTGACTATCTTCAGGGACAGTCTGGGCTTTGGAATAACAAACTCAAGATGAAGGTTTCTTGTGTGCATGGAACTTCATGGCATTCCTCCAACTTGCTTGTGACCTTCCAAAGCAGCTTGTCCAGTTAACTCTATGTTGCCCAATCTCTTCTCTTTATACTGTTTGGTTCCCTTCAGCTCACAACCATCTCGTAATACAAAATACATTTAGTTTATCTCCAAGTCTCTTAAATTCTAATGGTTCTGACATTATTCAAAAGTCTGAATTAAAAGTATACTCTGAGACTCAAGGTAATCTCTTTACTGTTGTACACTTCTAGTATACAGACAACAGCAGAGTCAACATTTCCATTCCAAAAAGAAGGAATAGAAGAAACTGAACCAAAACACAGTAGGGAAAATACCAAACTACTGCGGCCCCATGTCCATCATCTAGAGCTCATGATAGTATCATCTGGGCTCAAATGGACTTGATTAGCCTTGACCTCCCAGTTCTGTTACCTGTGGCATTTGTGATCTCTTTCTTGGACTAGCTGACTTATATTCCTGCAGCTTTACTCAGCAATGCCCCGTGTTTCTTCCATCTTCAACATCCTGGGATCTCCTCTGCAATTTAGATTTCCCCTTTTCGGCTTCAGGAGTAGTTCATTCAGGATCTCCATTCACAGAACCTGACCCTATCACACATTGCCTAATCTCAATGGCTTTCTGCAACCTTGGTGCAAGCCTCCAGGATCCCATAACTCTTGAATTTTGTGTGCTTGCCAAACAACATCACACGGACAAAGCCAAGTTCTGCTGCCAGTTCAAGATGTAGTTTGGCCCTTAGCGCCATAGCTGCAGTCACCTCTGTGTGTTTTCATGACTAAATCTAGGAAAATACTTCCTCTAGTGGTTGTCTTTGAGCCAAGAACCTATGCAATGTTATTTTCAGTTCAAGTTTTCTTTCAAATGAATTTACATGTTTTACAGCTGGACCCTTTTGTGGATGGGGCCTTATCTCACAGCACCTTTTATATTGTCCATATACAGTTTCTCTTTAGTGGTACCATCTCTCAGCAATTAGGAATTGCAGTCACTTTTCCCATCTCATCTGCGTATTATCTTTTCCTTGACAACCTGTATATTTTCAATATGTTTTCCTTGTGAGAAGCTATGAAACTGTCTAGAATCTACATCATTATCATTTTATAGTTTTATTAGTATATATCAATATACATAATAACAGATTTCATTATGACATTTTCATACATGTATATAGTGTATTTTGATCATAATCACACTTATTGCCTTCTCTTGTCCCTTTCTCACTCCTGCCGATTCTTCCTCTTCTCCTAGAATCTACATCATTATCATTTTATAGTTTTATTAGTATATATCAATATACATAATAACAGATTTCATTATGACATTTTCATACATGTATATAGTGTATTTTGATCATAATCACACTTATTGCCTTCTCTTGTCCCTTTCTCACTCCTGCCGATTCTCTCTCTCTTCTCTTCCCAACTAATTATTTTTCTACTTTTGTGTGTGTGTGTGTATGTGTGTGTGTGTGTGTGTGTGTGTGTGTGTGTGTGTGTGAACCATCGAGTTTAATTAAGGTTATTTACATGGACAACTTACCAGTGACTACACCAGTGAAAAAATGTCTCTCCTTCCCCCAGCAAACATTAACTGCCTATAGATCCTCACAGAGGGGTAGGACCTCATGAGCCCCTCCCCAATAGCTACCATTAACCTGTCTATGAATTCTCAAGGAAGAGTGGTCCTTAGGAACTCCTCCCCCATTCATGGCAGAATTTTTACAGCCTTAATCTTATGTAGATTTTGTGCAGATAATAATAGCTTCTAAGAGTTCAAGAATGCAATGGCCATATCATGCCCAGAAGACAGCATTCCACAACATTCCACCTTTCCCTCCAGCTTACACATTCTTTCCTACCCCTTTACACAATGTTCAACTAACCCTTGGAGTTATCCCATTTAGAGATGAGCATTTGACAGTCATTTATTCTCTGCATTTCAGCCAGTAATGAATCTTTGCAGTAATTACTGCCCATTGCAAAAGGAAGTTTCTTTGACCAAAGTAGAGGGCAGCACCAATATATGGGTGTTAAACATACATATTTAGAAGGTAAGTTGATGGCATATCATGTCCATTTAGCAAAACAACAGCAGTAGCTTCTCCACATGGGTTTATGACTTCCCTAGTCGTCATCTTTTGATCATATTTACAGTACCACACATGGGTTTCTTCCTGTGAAGAAGGCCTCAAATCCAAGTAGAAAGTGGCTGGTTATCCCCATAACAGTAGTGTCACTATTGCACCAGTGGCACATCTTGCCTGCCAGGTCCATAGTGGAACATTCAGGGCCCACCTCTGAGTAAGATTGTTGATAACAGTTCTGTCTCAGCAGCCTGCAGAGGCCCTTCCAGTACTATGAAAGCTAGCTAAGAGGGAGGAAGTTTTCATCTTGGTTCTGGCTTGATTTCCTGCCTCCAAAGCATTTGTATACCATTGCTTTTTAAACAAACATACGATCTCCTTTTCCATATGAAGTTTAAACAGAATAACTTCTCCCCCCAGAAAGATTGTAGTCTAAGCAGAGAGATTCTTTCTAAATGTGCTTTCTCATCTAACCTTTTTGGTGCAGAGGAAATGTGATATATTAGGTTGAAAAGAGTTTTGAGACATTTATGGTCAAGATGACACTGAACGTTATTGACTTTCATATACCCATGCAGCATGAAAAAAAGTATCTGTACTAGATAAAACATGAAGAGAGAAAACCAAAAGATCTAGTCAGACTGAAACATAAATATCTGTAAGATATAAGATGCTGAAGAGAAATAGCACAAGCCCTGATGGACTCTAAATACAAAGATAAACACTGATGGCTGGAATTTGGCCTCTGACAGCTGACAGGGACAGAAAAACATACCTGGAATGTGAAGGGCTGAAACTGTACTTGGTGTTCATAGCTGCGGTATTAGGTAGGACTCACCTCCTATAAAGAAAATGAAAAATCCAAAAACAAATGAAACGTTGTTTTTGGCTTTGTTGGTTCTAGCTTGATTTTCTGCTACTCTGGCAACAGTACATGTAAAGCTTCAGGTTTAGGCAAAGAGAAAATCATCACAGGCAGTCAACTACGAAATAAGCAAGCCACCAGCTTGATGATCAGCTCTGCAATATTGCCAAGTCAGCACGTGGCAAGGACTCCAAATTAATGTGATAAAAACTTAATTTTTTCCTGGAAGCCAAGGAATCTGGGCAGAGACAGCCGTGAAACTGCCAGACAAGCAAAGATGAACACAGAGCTAGAAATGGCAGCCACAGCTGGGAGACATGGCTCCGCATTCCTGCTGTCCTAGGGAGATCACCCTAAGGAAATCCACTCAGGTAAAGCCAGATGCTCAACTACACTGCAGAAAAGATCCTTAGGAGTCAGAGTGAAACAGCTAGTGAGTTTATTAAGTAGAGATAAGAAACAGTACAAATTTTAAATTTAAGCATGGGGGAGGGAGGGAAAGGGAGACAGAGACAGAGAGAGTCAAAAAGAGACTGGACTCAATAAAAGTTGACTTTTAATGAAAGGATAGAAATTATCCTCAGCTACTTTAGGAGTGCTATGAAATGCTGTCTTCCTAAAAAAGACATGAAAGTAGGAGAGAGACTATTGGAAGGAGGAGGTCAGCAGGAGTGGGAGGGAGATAAGAGGAGACAATTAGGGACACTGAATGTAATCCCAATCCATTGTATACACATATAAAATTGTAAAAATCAACTTTCATCACCATGGGGACATCATTGCGTACTCACCCAAACTTGGCAAGTACAGTCTATCACATACCCAGGTTAGCTCAATGTTCCTATAGCACAGCATGTTACTATACTGAATAATGTAGTCAATTGTAACATAATGGTAAGTATTTATGCATATAAGCATATGAAGACATAGAAAAGTTGGGCAAAAATTGGTATAAAGGATTTTTTTTTAAATGTACATCTGTCACTGCAATCCAGAATCTGAGATCGATGATCATCTCCTTACAACTGAAATCTAGGAGACAGGAACTGGTAAGGGGAAATTGATTTACAGCTTAGCCAGAACTGGGGAGAGAAGAGTTCTTAGCTTCTGTCTGCCACTCCTGTAGTAATGTCACAATTTGTGGAAAAGATGAAACAAAAGTCAGGAAATATATACATGTGGGTTTAGCTGTGAGACAGGTTATCAGGACAGTGTGAAGTCTCTTCCCGGAAGATCATCTCTCCTCTGGGACCAGGCTTCAGCCTATTTTCTCCGCAGCATGCGATCTTTGGGCAAGTTTTAATTCTCGAGAGACCATTTTCATAAGGGCACTGTTACACTAGTGCATATCCATTTACTTACCTGAGCGGAGCTTGCAGGACCAGAAGCTGCTCTGGGTTAGTCAACAAGTAAGTGGTAAGTGAAAAGGAAGGCTGAGGACCTCATTGCACATCACTGCAGAACTTGTAATCACTGTACCTTTGGTAATAAATTTGTATAGAAATATCCCCTCAATAATAAATTAAATTGAACTCACTGTAACTTTTACTTCAAAACTTTTAATTTTTAACTTTTTCATTCTTTTGATTTTCTCGCTAAGCTTGAAAAAAACACATTGCACAACTATACAAAAATATTTTCTTTATATCCTTATTCTATATTTTTCACTTTTCATTTCATTTATTTATTATTTATTTAATCTTTTAAATTTTGCTTTAAAAGTAAGACACCACTATACACCTGAGCTTAGGCCTGCACAGGTCGGGCTCATCAGCATCACTGTCTTCCACCTCCAGTCATGTCCCAGTGGAAGTTCCCTGGGCACAGCATACATGGGCTATCTTCCCTTGGAATGACAGCACCTTGGAGATCTCTGCTGGAGGATCAGCCTGAGCTCTTCCAGAGCTGGTGTCATTCTTCACAAGTCTGTCCATTATGGTCCGCTTACTTCATTTCTGCTTTTCACCATAGACTTGCTGATGCACAGATAATGCTTCATGAACACTCATCCTCTGTTAATGAAGAACTTTTGCTTATTTGAGTTGATGTTTTCAAACTTTTTAAGGATCTGTTAAGGGTTGGTCAAAGCTTCTTCTGAATCATTCACTATGAATTTCTTTTCTTAGAGGGGTTTCTTTTTTTCTCTTGAGGTTTATTTTCTCTTGGCTTTCCTTTCAGCTGTACATTCAGTGAACAATAGGAACTTTTCAGCACCATTATACTTTTATGGGGCCACCATTGTATATGTGATATATTCCATTATCAACAAAAACACTGTTTTACAACATATGGCTCTATAATATAAATCCATAGAAGCATAACCCTTTGGAGATATGAACATTCCAAAAGCTAAAATTCTTTAAGAAGGAGATCAAGGGTTATTTCTATCTCCACACCAATTCAGGGCTGGTAGACGAGTTTTGTTCTGTGAGGTCACCCAATGGTTGTTTTGGTTGCAGTTTTAGCCAGTCAGAATGAGGAAGGATTAGAGTACATGCATCTTTTTTCAAAAATTAATTTTTCAAGTATCTCATACAATGTATTTTTTTATCACATTCAGACTCTGTCCTTCATGTCCACCCCAACCCTACTACTCCCACTTCATGTCCTCTATTATTATTTTTTACAGGCCTATCTAGGCTAATCTATGCTTTTCATATGCTCTTGGATATGTGTCCATCCCTTGGAATCTGGACAATCTACAAAGCGTCACATCCATAAGGAAAATTGACTCTCCTTTTCCCAGCAGATGTCAATTGCCAGTATATCCTCCCTCAGGACTGGGGCTTCTTGACCTCTTCCTTGATCCACGCTGGGTTTTTGTCTGGCTTGGGCTTGTACAGTTGTTGTGCATGGTGTCTTGAGTGCTTTCTGTTCATATGTGTAACTATTCTGTTGTATCTGGACAATACAGTTTTCATTTATTCATCTATCATCTCTGACTCTTAAAATCTACCCCCTTCCTCAATGATCCCTGAGCCTTTGGAGGAGAGGTGATATAGATCTTCTATTTAGGGCTGAGCACTCCACAGTCTCTTATTCTCTTCAATTGACTAGTTGTGGGTCTCTGTGTTAATCACCATCTGCTGCAAGAAGAAGTGTCTCTGGTGAGAGCTGAGAGCTGTACTCATTTGTGAGTATAACAATAAATCATTAGGAGTCAGTTTAATACTGTCTATTTAGCAGAATAAAAGTAGTAGTTTCTCCCCTACTGCCTGTGAGCTGTCTAGCCACAGGTTTTTAGCCCTTATAACAGTGGGCTCCATCCTGTGATGCAGGCCTTAAATCAAATCAGAACGTGGTTGGTTACTCACATAACATTTGTGCCCCTATTGCACCAGCAGGTATATCTTGTCAGGTCAGTCATTAGTAGTTCTCAGGGTTCACAACTGGGTAAGACTGATGATTACTTTTCTCTTCCAGTAATATGCATAGAAACTTCCAGTTCTAGGAAAGCTAGCTAGTAGAGATGAAGCTTTGAGGCCAGTACCAGCTCGATTTCTCCTTTTTTGTTCTGACTCACATATGCAGCGTCTTCAACAATAGGGCCTTACTGTCAAGTTGTGGCAGGTAACCAAAAGCAATGGCAATAATCAATATTGTGTGAGAGTCTAAAAGACCCATAACATCCAATAATATAGAATCAGTAATTTAAAATACTCAAACTAAAAAGAGTTTAGGACCAGGTAGATTCAGTACAGAATTCTACCAGACCTTCAAAGTAGAACTAACACTAATACGCACATCATTCTGTAAAACAGAAAAGGAACACTTCCAAATTCTTTCTATGAAGCCAGTATTACTCTGATACTCAAACCAGACAAAGACCCAACAAAAAAGAAAAGTATAAACCAGTCTCTCTGATGAACATATACACAAAAATTCTCAATAAAACACTCACAAACCGAATGCAAGAGCACATCAAAAAGATTATCCACTCTAATCAAGTTGGCTTTTTCCTAAAGATGCAGGAATGGTTAACATACATAAATCCATCAGTGTAATCCATCACATAAACAGACTCAAAAACAGAAACCACATGATCATCTCACTAGATAGAGAAAACCTCTCTGACAAAATCCAACATCTCTTCATGATAAAAGTCTTGGAGAATCTCAGGATATGTGGGACATATCTCAACATAATAAAGGTAATATAGAACAAGCCAACATCATATTAAATAAAGGAAAACTGACATCATTCCCACTAAAATTAGGAGCAAGAGAAGGATGTCCACTCCTGTTCAATATAGTGCTTGAGGTTTTAGCTAGAGCAATAAGATAAGTGAAAGAGATAAAGAGTATACAAACAGGAAAGGAACAAGTCAAACTATCTTTATTTTCAGGTGATATGATTCTATACATAAGTGCAAGCATCTTTAAAAAGGTAACAGGCATCATTACTTTACCTTACTTACAGTTGTCCTGAATTTAATTATCTCTTGCTGCAAGGAAAACTGGGAAATATGACTAATTTATGTGGTGACATGCTCATGTAGAATGAATTGAAGGAGTAAATAAGGTATTGGGACCCCATCAGCTGTCTCTCCCACAATAATAAAAATATAAAAGCAAACAAGGGAAGGAAAAAAGACAAGGAAGGATACACAGGAAGCTTCAGTTATAAGTTCTTAAAAAAGGAATCCAAGGCCAGAGAGATGTCTTGGTGGTGAAGAGCACTGGTTGCTCTTTCAGAGGACCTAGCTTCAATTCCCAGCAGCCACATGGCAGCAAACAACTGTCCATAACTCCAGTTCCAGGGGATCAGACGTTCTCTTCTGACCTCTGCAGGCATCTCATGACACTGGTGCACCTATATACATGCAGGCAATACACTCATACACATAAAATAAAAATAATAATAAAATATTTTTAAAAGGAATCCAAATTTTCCAAAATATTAGAATCTCTCAAATCTGCATGGTGAATTAGGTATTCTCTATATTATTCTTGGTGTATTTATGGGTTTGAAATGTGTTAAAATATAAGTAAACATGTGCCCAATGAACACCTTTATTACATGAATAATAATAATAATAATATGTAAGAATATTTAAATCAATGAAAGCATTTAGACTGGCAAGCACTGGCTGCTGTGTAATACAGTTCTTATCTAAATTCATTGTTTACCAAATATATTGTAACAAATAAACAAAGCAGGCACTGTCATTTTTCTAAATAATGGCCTATTACTTATTTAAAACATTATAAGGTTAAGGGGCTGGAGATATGGCTCAACAGTGAAAGCACTGGCTGCTCTTGCAAAGGATCCAAGTTCTGTTCCCAGCACCCACATGGCAGCTAACGACCATGTATAACTCCAGTTCCAGGGGATCTAATTCCCTCTTCTGGGCTCTGAGAACATTGAATGCACATGGTGCACTCACATGCATACAGGCAAAACACTCATACATATAAAATAAAAATAATTTTTAAGTTAATAAAAAAAAAACATTATAATGTTATAATATAAAGTCCGGGTTCTTGATCTTACCACACCAACCAAAGCTGTGCCAAGTACTGTTATGTAAGCAACTATCTCAATTTATGAACTGAGCATGTTAAATTCTGTGTAAACAAACACAGTACTGGGTATCATGTGATTTTGTTTCTCTTTTTATTTTTTTATTTTTATTTTTATGTGTATGAGTGTATTGACTGCCATGTATGTGAGTGCACCTGTGTCATGCAATGCTGCAGAGATCAGAAGAGGGTGTTGGATTCCCCTGGAACTGGAGTTAAGGACGGTTCATAGCTGCCATGTGGGTGCTGTGAATTGAACCCGGGTCCTCTGCAAGAGCAGTAAGTGCTCTTAACTCCTGAGCCATTTCTCCAGCCCTGTGATTTTGTTTCTTAAATAAATGGTAGGGAGGTAGGCTATATTTTAGCATCTGTATTTTCCATAGTTCTATTGATTTTCCATCTCTTCATTTTTCATAGGGATACATATTCACTTCAGTTACAAATTCCACACAAATCAGCAAGATTCTGGGCTTCCAGGATGAGAGTTCTATGGTGTAGTCCTTCCCTAATATGCGTGAAGCTTGGGTTTAATCCCCAGCACCATTTAAAAAAAATAAAAGATTCTGGGCTGGGCTCACATGTGTTTGGTCATGAGTTTAATCATTACTACCGCCAAAAAACCAAAAATGAAACAGAGATACAGAAAGAGGGGTTTTCCAGAGAGAGAGAGAGAAGAGAGAGAGAGAGAGAGAGAGAGAGAGAGAGAGAGAGAGAATGGGCCAAATGACTGTTGGTTTCTTCCAAAAGGACAATAATTATTAATTCACCTATTCTTACTTTTAAGTGAATAATTAGTGTGATATCGTAAATGTAATGGGAAAATTGATGTGAATACTACTAAGTATATTCCGAATTATGCAATCCTGGATTGCTTAGCATTATGCTGCTCAAAGTACAATCTACAGATGGCTACTGATCCAAAAACTTAAGTGGTCTGTGGTTTAATAAATTCAGAAAACAAAAATAAACTTTTGGAAACTTTTACAACAAAATGACTACGATTGTACTTGTATTAAATCTAAAAAATACATATTTTATTATTTTTTCTAGTAGTTTATTTCTATTGCACAGGTTAAAATTGCTTGAAAATTTAAAAATCTGGCTGTCCCCACAGACAACTTGAGAAATAGCCAATAAAAATCCAATAGCTGTGAAATGAGAGTTTTAAAGTGCCTAGAGTGATTTATTTAATATAACCCAAAAATGATGGTAGATACTGATATATTTATGTATTTAATACTCCACCAAGCCTTAATTCTGGTAGGGCAAAGATGATTATCCTCATTCTATGGGTAAGTAAACTGAGGTCAAGACAAGTATGTAATCTGGCCTCCTAACTAGATGACTGAGCTGTAAATGCAACACGAATCCTCTGAGGCTAAACCAAGATTCCTTCTGCTGAATCATGCACAAGTGACTATATGCTGGTTTGATACAAAAATTGAAAGCATGATTATATCACTGGACTTTGAAATGAAATTATTCATGCTTTCAAATTCAATTGAAGTTTAATGTTCCTGGAGACACAGAGAAGTGAAAGAATCATTCAGATCTGAATTTTGTCTTTTAGACTAGAGTGTTTAATCTCAAGAAATCTTAGATTGTTGCTTTCATTGCCTATATAGGTTGGGGGGTGGTGTAGTATGATGTTAATTGTGAAAGTGTGCTCTATTTAATACTACCCAACAAGCCACTAAATACATTTGGCTATTTAAATTTACCTTAATGTACATTTTAAATGAATTGTTTATTGTGTTTGTGTGGCAGGGGATGGGTATCTTGTGTCACAGCATACATGTGGAAATAGGTAACAACTCACAGGAGTTGGTTCTCTCCTTCTGCTATGTGGGTGCCAGGGATTGAACTCAGGTCGTTGAGTTAACAACAAGCGCCTCTACCCACTAAGCCATATCTCCAGCTCCTAAGGTGTAGCCCAGCCTGGCCTTGAATGCACTCTGCAGCCTCTAGTTCTTGAGCATATCCTACCAGTATGTGCAACCACAACAAGCTTAAATTTAAATTAAAATTCTAATTCTTCAGTTTCATTGGTCTACGTGCTCAGTCCCCACAAAGTGGCTAAAGTTTAATATATTTGGATAGCACAGTTATAAAACATTTCCATTATTGTGGGAAATTCTGCTAGATATTATTAGAGTTTGCTTTTGGGTTTTTTTGTTTGTTTTGTTTTTTTGTTTTTTTTTGTTTTTTGTTTTTGTTTTTGTTTTTTTGGAGACAGTCTCACTGTGTAGCCCTGACTGGCCTGAAATTCATTATGCAGACCAGACTGACCTGGAACTCACCATGTAGACCAGGCGGGCCTGGAACTCACAGAGATCCACTGACTGCTCAAATTAAAGGTGAGTGCCACCAACCACGCTGCTTTTGTTTGTTTTGTCTCCAGAGGCATTTATTTTGAAGAAGTTAAACTGAAAAAAAGTAGGCAATTAAAATTACAAATTTTCTACAACAAAAACCTAGACATGTGTATCTAATAACTACCTTAAAGACAAAATAATTTCATATACAACAGCTGGTGAGTTAAGGGAGCAGAGTGATCTCTATCTTAAAATTAATGGAACTGGATTAATATAAGATATACATTGGAAGAAGGTCCAAAATCTAATTTAGAGAGAAAGTAATTTAGTATGAAAGTAAAAAATGTCAAATAGTGCATTTTGACTTTATAATTTAAAGACAGGAAAGAAAACAGGTAATGATAACTAAGGGAAAAATGTTTTTGTCCCTCTGAGGATTTATAGCAAGGCCAGCACAGCAAATCAGAAAATTATTCTCAGTAACACAGACAGGACACTATTGAAATTGTGGTGAGTTTGCCTTATCATTTGATAATAGAAATTAGAAATGCAGAATAGAAAGCATAAAATAATAGAACGGAATGAGTCTTTTATAGCAAGCAAATCAACCATCACTTAAAGCCCAGGAAATGGAATGTGTTTTTAGAGCATCTCTGAGGAAAGACATATGGCCGGCGTTCTAAACCCTGTTTCCTAGCCAGCTGCCATGCTCAAAATCCCAACTCTCATTTCAGGCAAAAGCACTCGATTGTGTGCCGTTTTGTTTCTCACTCTAGTAAAATAGGCTGAAGCTGCAGGAAAGGCACAAGGACTCTTCTGGGCCTTCCTCGGAAGGCTTATATCAAAGGTAGGCCATCACTCACCTGTTCCACACAGACTTCCCAAAGGAGGGATGCCTGAAAACTAAGCCCAGCCTCCATCTCATGATTTCAATGACATGAGAGCAAGCGCAAAGGAGGTGCCAAGGGGGCAGAAGAGGCAGGAGTGGCTGGCGAATATGGCTCCGATCCAAAGCCATTTATAGCCTTGACTGTGATGCAGGATCCTCTTCTTCCAGGACAGAGGAAGAGAAGGAAAAAAAAAAAAAAAAGGTTTTTTAAAACATTAAGAAAGACAAAATATATCCACTTCCAAAATATTTCTGAAGTCAAGTAAGATAATCATAGATTCTCTATATTTTTAGGCTTTGTGAACAGCTTATCTGATTCTTGCCAGCAGGAAGGAATTCATTGCAATCTAAAGATAGGTGGCAAGCCGGCAGATGTGATCCCAGAGTGCTCAGAAGACGCTGCAGGAAGCCGAGAGGTGGCAGCAGCAGGAGCTCCAGGGACAGGTGGGCTTATGAGCACATGGAGCCTAGACCTCACACTGACTCCAGAGGGATTGATAGCATCTCATCAGCTCCATCACAGTATCTGCAGCTTATCTAGGGATAAAGGTATTTGTCTTGCTGAGAAAGAGAAAATGAGGAAAAATAAGAATATTTAGAATTTCCAAGTTACCACTACAGGGATCCACAGGAAAGATTATTAAAAGACCAAAGTAAACCAACTGTTATTAAAATAACAGTTTTATATATTCATACACAAATTGTTCCAAGGATGAGAAGGGTAAAGAATCAAGTTGGGTACAGCTAACAGCTGAAGGCATTAGATCCAACTGCACAAATGTGGAAGGAAGGCCTGGTCACTTAGACAAGCATCAGCAGGGGGCTCAAAGCCAATGTTTTCAAAGATCGGGATAGAAAACATGATATGTAAACAGCAAAGGATAGCACAGCATGCAGAGACTGAAGAGGTGGCACTGGTTGAAAGGAATTCACACATTATTTTTAATGTTTAAAAACTGTGTGTGGCACAAAACAAATCTGCAGGCAGAATTTGACCTGAGGGATGCCAGGTTGGTGCCTTTCACACAAAGTAACAGCAAACCTCCATCTATAGACTAGTTACACGCAATATGAAATGAAAAGGAAAAGAGCACATCAGTTCAGTCTTGTACATAGAAGGGTAAAGCTGTGGAGGAACAAACACTACCTACCTTTTTCTAAAATTGGCCTTACTAAGTTTGAATAAAAAATGTTCCCCAAAGACTCAGGTATTTCAGTGCTTGGTCCCCGGTTAGTGGTGCTGTTTGGGGGAGCTTTTAGAATGTGGCACCTAGCTGGAGGAAATATGTCTACAAGGGTAGAAAAAATAGAGAGCTAATAGTTTAGGACTGATTTTAAGTCTTAGATTTGAGTCAAAGAAGGAAAGGGTATCTACATATGTCTTTCTAAATTCTATTGTTTTGTCAATTGTTCTTGGCCACTTAGCATTTGAGCCTTTTTCTGAATTGGGGGGATTCTATCCTCTCTGAATCTTGATATAGGAGACAAAACCTCTCTGTCCAATACAGAAGCTGGATACTCCTTTTATAGTGTCTCTGGCAAGTAAGGTAAAATCTACCAGGCTCCCTTTTGACTCAGGAGTTACTGTCACAAGAAGCAGGGACTGTATACCATCCAACCAGAAGTGGCTGTGGTAGCAGGTGAAGCCGCAGTACCTAATGTTTCCCATCAGTGTTGACAGATAGTCAAGGTGCCGTGTCTGGGCAATGGTGCCTTTATGAGACAAGCTTAACTACATTTGTTAGATTTAGTTGTTATCTGTGTAGCCTCCGAGTTTAATTCTCCTGTCCTTTTACAAATTTTGAGAGCTACCCAATATCCTTTACTATATTCCATTTTTGGCTATGTTTAGCAGAGCTGGTTTCTATTGGTTATAACTGAGAATCCCAAAGCACCAGGAAAGTATATTGTACAGTATACTGGCCTAATTGAAAGACAAATACTCTACCCTTGTGTCTTGCTATTGGGAATCTCAGCACAGGAGTACGGTGTGAAGAATAAAGAATTGTGATCACTTATACTGAAACCCCTCTCTCTCCGAGGTCACCTCCTAAATCTAACTGTCCACTTCTCAGAGTTAAAGCTTTCTGACATATTTGGCACAATGGACTACTCTTTCTGTGATGGTTACTTTTAACTTTCATTTCGATTGAACTTAGAAATGCTTGAGAGATAAATAAAACCCACCTAGCTATGTATCTTTGACAGCATTTCTAAGACAGATTATGATGACTATGTCCAGATGAATAGACTATTTGCTTGAGGGGTTCATAATATTATGGCATTGAGAAATGGTGAAATATAGAAAATAGATCCTAGCTGGAAGAAACAGGTCATTAGGGGCGTGTCCTTGGTGATTGTTTCTTGTCTGGCCCTTCCTGTGTTCCTTTCTCTACTTCCTGTCCACTGTAATATACACTGCTCTGCTTCCTGGATGCCATGAGGTAAACAGCTCTGTTCTACCATCTTACCCTGCCGTGATGGACTGAATCCAGGAGAAAAATAAACCCTTTCTCCTTTAATTTGTTCCCTCTGAACACTTGACTGAAATGATGCAAAGACTACCCCCAACTCCCGGAGAAGCTGTTCTCCCTTGACAGAGAACATCTAGAAGGTAAAGATTGAACAGGATTATTGCTGTTGTCTAAGCTCATTTCATTTTGTCTCAATCATGTCACTCAATAAGGTTTCAATGAATAAATGAATGGGTGTATGTTATACTTGTAATGATTAAGGAAGAACACCTGGTTGAATAATGCACATAGGAAATACTGGTCAAAAGTTGAAAAATAGGGGGCTGGAGAGATGGCTCAGTGGTTAAGAGCACTGGCTGCTCTTCCAGAGGACCTGGGTTTAGTTCCCAGCACCCATATAGTGACTAACAACTGTCTATAACTCCAGTTCCAGGGGATCCAATGCCCTATTCTGACCTCCGAGGGCATAGCACAATATGGGTGAACTTACATACATGCAGGCAATACACTCATACACATAAAATAAAAATAATAAAATATTTTAAAAGTTAAAAATAGTGATAATACATTTTATTTAGTTTGAGCCTGCTTTAATTATTTTGATTATTAGTGTATAATTAAAGTACATTAATTAATACAAATAATTTTCTTATGGCTTAAATATATCAGTGACCTTGGTCTGTTTGTTACCAAGTTAATTAATCCATTAAAACCAAGACTACAAAGGAAAATAAAGGAGCCACAAAATTTCATGTTTCTGACAAGATACCAAGGAACATCAGAAGTCCTGTGGCTATCCAGTTAACTATACAGATCTTTACCTTAAAATATAAAAAATCAGCTGGGTACAAGCCTTTAATTCCAACACTCAGGAGGCAGAGGTAGGTGGATCTCTGTGAGATAGAGGGAGCCTCTTCTACATAATGAGGTCTAAGTCAGCTGTGGCTACAGGAAGGCCCTGCCTCAAAAAGAGCAAATAACAAATAAATTAAATAAATAAATAAGTAAAAAGTTTAACAAGCCAGGCATGGTGGTACATGTCTTTAATTGCAGCACGTGGGAGGCAGAATCAGGCAAATCTCTGTGAGTTCAAGGCTAGCCTGATCTACATAGCAAGTTCCAGGCCAGCCAGTGATACATAGTGAGACCCTGTCTCAAAAAAAAACAAAATAATTTAACAATATCATCTTGCTTCCTTTGGTCTTCAAAGGTCACAATATTGATGTTTAGCACATATAGATCAAAATCTGAAATTATCAAAATTAGTTTTTCCCTGATAGAAATGCCTAAGCTCTGTAAATTTGTAATTAAATAATACTTGTATCAAGACCAAACATGTCCTGGTCTAACCAGATATGGCTCTCAGGGTCATCAATTGATCAGGAACAGATGTTGCAGAATTTTAGCCAGTAGACTAAAGCCAGCCTATCATCTGTTCTTACAGACATAATTTTACTGGAACAAAACTGTGCACTCTGTTTACATATCATCTATGGTTGCTTTTGTTCTGTAGCTAAGAGTTGCGTAGCTAGGGAGTGTGGTCCGCAATGAACGGAAAATAGTTATCATTTAGCTTCTAAAGGAAGAAACTTCTCACATTCCAAGTCAAGAAGATACAGAAAAAGGACAGGGAAGCCCTAAAAATGAGAATTCTTTTGTTTCTTTCCCACCCTCAGAGCTGAAACTTCTCCCTTATCCTTCTGCTCTCCCAACATTATGGTAATCAGAGCTTGGGACTATGAACAGCTTTTGTTAATTTAACCTATGGCTTACCAGGATTCCATATCTACTTTTAACTCATCCTGATTCTTTTTTCCCTAAAGTCTCATTGCTTTCAAATTTTCAAAAGTAAACTCTCACTTTTAATGACAATCCTCATTCTGACAACTCATCAACCATTTCTCTGCTCATCTTCATTCACAGTTTTCTTAAGTGTGATACCATACATGTTCCAAGCACCATTTTTTCCAGTTTCCCAGCCTCAATTTGCCCATGCATCATTTATTTGCTTCCAAAGCTTTCACTGTCATTCTATTCAACTAATTCCTTTTCACTTGCACCTCACACCTGCACTTCCAAAGGCTGCACATCCATGTGGGTGTACAGTGTTCCTGCACACACTTGTCTGGTTTGACACCTAAATCATAATCTCTGCCCACAAAAACAAATCATAAAATGCACATTAAAAATAGCAGAGCTATTCATTGTTCATATTCCTCACTTAATTGTATCATTCTCCCACTGGTTGCTAAAACCAGAAGCAATGGAACCTCTCACCATCGACAGCCCATCAAACTTAAAATTCTAAATGTTCCGCGGTTTAAAATATAGTTAGAAATTGTCTCCTCCGTGTCATCTACAATCTTCTTTTATGTCCTCATCATTGAAGATCTTTGCAATAGTTTCAAGTTGTGTTCTGTCTTAGTTTATCCCTACTTTATTCCTTCCATTATTTCCAGAGGTATCTTCCTGAAATCTAAACTTGATCTTAAAACCTAGCTCTTCAGAAATCTTCAGGATTCCCCAGAGATATGGAAAACAAAAATGTTTGGAATGGCATTCAAGGATAATTATGCCCTGAGCTGCCTTTTCAGATTTATTTCCAACTAAATCCCGTACATTTCCCAAGAAGCTTATGCAAGCTAACTGCATTTTGAAAAAGAAGCCTGAACAACATGGTAAAAAAGGCTTCTGAGGATAGTCTGAGGCCAAACCAGAAGGAATATAGCAATTTCAAAGGAAAAACTTTACAGAAAGAATGGCATTTTAACCAGCTGTGGTAATGCCCACCTGTAACCCCAGCATTCTGGAGGCAGAGGCAGATAGACCTCTGTGAACTCAAGGCCATTACAGTCTACATAGCAAATTCCAGGTCAGTCAGAGCTATACAGTGAGATCCATTCTCAAACAACAACAACAAATCTCAAAATATGCAAAGTAACTGTATTTCAGTCTGGTTTTCTGTGTATATGACTCCATCCTCAGTTTTCCATTACACATCTAGGAAGCCCATATTTCTGGGTGATACTCTAAAGATAGAATTATTTCAGGACTGAAACCCAAGGGTATGACCTGAGGGCATGCACGAAGTGAATCAAGAACTTGGATTCCATTTAAGGATATGTTTGCCTCCTCTACATTGTAAATTTCCTTGAAAGCATTAGTCATATTTTACAGGGACTGATCTCTATTTATGCAATTGATTTAAATTCAATCCAGCTTTATCCTGTATTTCTCCTATAATTGCGATTTAATACTATCTTTCTGTTCCGTTTTCCCAATCCCTCATTGTACAATCAGCTAGGCAAATGAGTTGACTCCTTTCCACCGTCTTATTTCTAACATAATCTTATCATTATCAGCAGCACAGCACATGCTCAGAAGAGCTCCCTGAGTTATTCATCCATTCCCTGATCAGAAGTCTCAAGCTATTAAGATTCTTTAGAAAACTGTTGTTCCATTAGACATCTCTCCTATTACCAAACAACTGATGCTGGATATGGCCCTTTCTCCCATTAAATAGAATTAGATATGAGATACTTCTAATGAGGCTCCTTAATATTCTATCTTTAAAGCTCTCTCTTCCACTGTAGGCAATCAGTCATGCAATTGATGTCTGAAAGGAAATCATGTCAGGCATTGTCCTAACAGTGCCAGTTAACAGGAAAGACAGTCTTTCTTCCATTGTTGTTACATTCTAGTACAAGGAGGAAGCAAACAAACAAAACAAGAGAACACAGAACAACTAAGCTATTACAAAAAGGCAGTAGGGTGGTTATTTTAGGGTTACTTGTTTGTGTACGTCATAGAATGAACTTAATCTGGGAGGAGAGTTATGTTAATATCTGAGGCAGGAGCATTCCTGGTTGAGAGAACGGCTATTTAAGTGGCTGTCAGGAAACAATGAGTGTGGTGTGTTTAGGAAACAGAAAGTTTGTGTGAGGCAGGGAAAGATATAAACATACAGATTATATGCAGATAAACACATGGGGTAGATAACTTGGGGTCTTACGAGCAGGTGTAGAGTTTAGATTTTCTTCTATCTAAGACTGGAAGTATTTGGGACTTTCAGGGTAACAATACTGGACCTGATTCACATTTTGTAATGATGACTGTCCGTGTGGTAATTAGATTGGGGGTAGCAAGATGCAAAAATGAGGGAGAATGAACAGTTGGGAAGCTCTTGAAGTCTGGGTATGAAAAGGTGGTGTTGTAATAGGCCTGAATAACTGTGAAAGTATTTTTGAAAGAAAGAGGGAAGAAAGAAATTGGTGGTGGATAGGGGTGGGTGGAAAAAATAAAGAAGGAAAGAGAATAACAAATGAATTCCAGGTCATTGTTGGAACAAAATGAGATGGTTAAAAAAATAGAAGAGGAGCAGATGGGGAGGTAGGAAAACAATCAGATTTTTTTCAGTATATTTTTTTATTGAATGTTTGTGCATTTCATACAATACATCTTAATCTTATCTAGACACCCTCCCCTAACTACATCCTCATAGCCCCCACCTCCCACCAGATTTCATGCATTCTGTCATATCGAGTCAAGTTTGTGTACCCAGATGTTCTTCGGTGTGAGTTCATTCACTGGAGCCTTAGTCAGCCTATCTAGCATCACTCCCTTAAAGAAAATCAGCTCTCCCTCACCCACCAGTGATCAGCTGCCAATAGTTCCTCAGGTAAGGTTGGGGCCTGCTGCCCATTTCCCCAATTCTATGCTGGGTTTTTGTCTGATTGAGTTTGCATGGGTCTTGTGCATGCTGTCACCAGTGCTGTAAGTTCATATGAGCAATTTCGCAGCCACCTGGAAGACTCTGCTTCCTTGTGGTCATCCACCAGCCCTGGCTCTTACAATCTTTCTGCCCCCTCTTCTGCAATGACCCCTGACCCCTGAGTGGGTGAGGTTTAATACCAGAGTCCTATCTAGGGACATGCACTCTGCAGTCTCTTATTCTCTACATTTTGGTCAGTTGTGGTCAGCAGTGTTAATTGCCCTCTGTTGCATGAGGAAGTTTCACGGGTGAGAGTTGATACATTAGTATTCTCTCTACCCCCCTGTTCCACTGATGTTCCATGAGCCTTAGGGCTGGGCATCTCAAAGACACTTATTCTCTGTGTTTGACTAGTTGTGGAACTCTATTATGGCCTTCATCTGTTACAAAAAGAAGGTTTTTTGATGAGTGGTGACAGGTATACTTTGTAAAGATAAGAATCCATATTTTGGATACAGTAAGAAATTAACTTTTTCTAGGGATGTGATAGATGTTAGTAATTAAGGAAAAGTAAATCAAAACTACTTTAAGATTTCATTTTACCCCAGTCAGAATGGCTAAGATCAAGAAAACAAATGACACCAAATGCTGATGAGGATGTAGGGAAAGTGGACACTAATTCACTGCTGGTAGGATTGCAAACTGGTGCAACCACTATGGAAAGCAATGTGGAGAGCTCTTTTTTAAAAAAATACTTTATTATTTTTATTTTATGTGTATGAGTGTTATGCCTGCAATAAGTGCACCCGTGTCATGCAATGCCAGCGGAGGACGGAAGAGGCTGTCAGATCCCCCAGAACTGGAGTTACAGACAGTTGTTAGCTGCCATGTGGGTGCTGGGATCCAAACCCGGGTCTTCTGCAAGAACAGTCAGTGTTCTTAACTGCTGAGCCATCTCTCCAGCATCTGAACTCTTTAAAAACCAAAAATACATCTACCATATGATTTGGTTATACCAGTAACTCCTTGATACATACTCAAAGGACTCATCCTACTGCAGAGATACTTGTGCATCCATGTTTGTTAGTGCTCTTTTCATAATAAATAAGAAATGGAAACAATGTAAATGTCCCTCATGAATGGATACTGAAAATGTGATACATTTACACAATGGAGTTCTATTCAGCAGTAAAGAAAGATGAAATCATGAACTCTGCAGGCATATGGATGGAACTAGAAGTTGTTCTATTAAGTGAAGTAACAGACTCAGAAAAACAAACAACGTTATGTTCTCTCTCATTTGTGGATCTTAGCACCAAAACTTTATATGTGCGTATATATCCTGATGTGACTGCAGGAGTCAGGAAAATGAAAGAGAACCATAAAGGCAAAGGGAAAGAAAAAGCCCCAGAGAGAAGAATAGTAAGAGACAGAGGTGTTACCAAGGAAGAAATGAGGAAAATGGGGCTAGTTAACCAGGAAGGAAAGAGGAAAGGTTATATAAGGAATCATGGGAGTAAAGGGTAAGAAGGGCTCAAGGGGCGGGGTTTGTAATAGGAGACAGGTATTATCAAAGGGAAAATGGAGGTACCTTAACTGGGGAGGGAGGAGGGAGGGTTAGATAAGAGGAGAGAGAGAGAGAGAGAGAGAGAGAGAGAGAGAGAGAGAGAGAGAGAAATAATGCTTAGGTGTTGTGAAAAACCAGAGGGGAATGTATGAGTTCAAAAATCTACTGAAAATACACATAAAATACCTGTACATGAGTGCTTGTGTATAGCTGAAGACCATATAACAAGAAACACAGTGCCAGACAGGAGAAACCTCCCTTTGAATTGTTGGTCAGGGTACCCCAAGAGACTCCCAAAATAACACAGCCCTTGATTGCCTCCCAGAACTTGAAAATAAGACCCTATTGCTGAAGACAGGATATTTTCAACACAAGACTTCAGCAATGGAGCTCGAACTGACCTGGAAGCCTCCTCCCTGAAGACGAGCTCTCAGTATCAGAGGATGCTGTGCAAGCTGCTAAGGGAGAAAAATCAATCAAAAGTCCAACCCCAGCTTTAAAGCCTAATAACCACAATGACCAGTACAACAAACTACAGCAGTGCAGTAGTGGCACTTCTATCTTGGAGGTAATCAACAGCTGGGTAATTGTACTTAAAGCCCTCTCAATGGGAAGGAACTTATGGGTGGCACTGTAAACATAGCCAAATACACATGGCTGTCAAGGTCATAGATTCCAGAATTTGTTTAAAAAATTTTTACTTATTTTTTATATGTATGAGTGTTATGCCTGCCATGTGTGTGCCATGTGTGTCATGCCTACAGAGGTGAGAGAAGGCACTGGGGCCCCTGGGACTGGAGTTACAGCTGGTTGTTAGCTGCCATGTGGGTGCTAGGAACCAAACCTGGGTCCTCTGCAAGAATAGCCAATGTTCTTAACTACTGAGCCATCTCTACAGCCCCTAACAATCAGAATTTCTGTTTGAGTCATATAAAATTTGAACTTTTTGACATCTAGAATAACATTATTGTATATAACTGATACATAGCTGAAGCTTATGTTGGGATCAAGGATGCCTTCTG
The DNA here is from genome assembly GCF_000622305.1 of Nannospalax galili. Lineage (NCBI taxonomy): Eukaryota > Metazoa > Chordata > Mammalia > Rodentia > Spalacidae > Nannospalax > Nannospalax galili. The sequence goes on along the minus strand of NW_008360331.1, from coordinate 5,875,112 downwards.
GCCTTGATACTAAATGAAAATGTTCAAGGGAAAAATAATAATGGAGGACATGAAGTTGGCAGGGGGACACAGTTGGGTAGGATAGACTTAAGGGAGGGCTGAATGTGATCAAAACACATCGTATGAAGTTTTCAAAGAATCAATAAAAGTATTTTTAAAGAAAATATTCATGGCAGATGTATAGAGGAGAGAGGAGAAAATGAAGAAAGAAGAGGGTCAAGAGAGAAGGGGTGTCCAGGTTACAAGGAAGCACAGGGCATAGACTCTTCTCCACTGAGCTCCTTTGTCTACATCCATTGCCCACTTTGGGATCACTCCAGAATAGCCAGCAAAATCTCCTTTCCTATCTTTCTGTTTGTAGAAATTCTAGAATTTGACAGTGAGCCACTGGTTCAATGTGCTGATTTGTTCCCAGAAGGCAAATGTGTCTGACAACTTCCTTTTTTGACTGATACGTCTTGTGCTGCAAACCACCCACCAGTCATTCCTGAACTCCACATACTGCTATCTGACTTCAGCATCTGGATGCTCAGACTTTCCCCTGATGGCACAAGTCCTGTTATTCCTTTTGTTTTAGAAGACACATGTGTGTTTCCTTTTTGATTCTAGAATCTCGTGTCTGGTTAAATTCCATCTCAGTAACATGAAGTTCTTAAGAAGAGTATTTAGATAGAAAACCTAGATGCTTAGCTTAGTAGTGCCACTGACAGGGTAAAATTTGGTAAATGCTCAAAGCACATTTGTCTCACTTCTAAAATGTATGTATGCCAAGTCCTGGTAAAAAATGTCAAGTGAATAAAAGTATATTATAAAATATATCTGAGGAATAAGAGTCAAATCCAATCTGGTCTTTTGGGTTTTTTTGTTTGTTTGTTCTTTTTCTTTTTGTTCTTTTTGAGACAGGGTCTCTCCTATAGCCCCAGCTGGCCTGGAATTTACTATGTAGACCAGGCTGGCCTTGAACTCACAGAGATCTACCTGCCTCTGCCTCCTGAGTACTGGGACTAAAGGTGTATGCCACCATGCCTGGCTTTGGGGGATTTTATGGTTTTTTTTAAACCTGGAGTCTTTGTATTAGTTACTTTTCTGTTGCTATGATAGAAACACTAACCAAAGCAATTTATAGAAGGAAGAGTTTATTTGAGCTCACGGTTCCAAAGGGGTAAGAGTCCATCATGGTGGGGAGGCATGGCAGCAGAGGTGGCTGGAGGAGGAGTGGAAGCTAGGCTATACATCTTCAAGCAGGCACAGGAAGCAAGAGAGAAACTCAAGATCCAGCGAGGCTTAAGAACTCCCTAAGCCTTCTCCCAGTGATGTGCTTCCTCCAGCATGGCCACACCTTCTAAGACCTCCCAAAACATCACCACCAACTGGGGACAAAATATTCAAATACTTGGAGCCTATGGAGGATATTCTCATTCAAACCATCACCATCTTATTCAACATTAACTCTGTGTGTGTGTGTGTGTGTGTGTGTGTGTGTTGTATGGGCACATGTATGTTGTATGTGCATGCATAAGTGTGCCCATGTGGAGGCTAGAGAGGATGATGTTTATTTTTTGGAAAGTTGCTTTTATTTTTAGGCAGGATTTCATTATGTAGCCCTGGCTGGCCTAGAATGTGCTATGTAGACTAGACTGGCCTTACACTTGCAGAGATCCACATGCTTCTACCTACACGGTGCTGGGATTAAAGGTATGTACCACTATGCCCGGCTAGAAAGTTTCCTTTTTAAAAAATTGCTTGAGAATTTCACACATACATATAATGCATTTTTACCAAAACACCCCAGTTCCCAATGCTCCAATTTTTCCCCTACCCCCCACCATTTTCTCTCCCAAGTTCATGTTCTCTCTCTCTCTCTCTCTCTCTCTCTCTCTCTTTCTCTCTCTCTCACATGCACGCACATGCCTACTGTGCCTACTGTGCCCACTTTGTGCTGCCTTTATGTGCAGAGATATAAGATGATTCACTACAGCATAGGCAGCCTCCCAAGGACCACATATTTGAAGAAAACTGAATCTCAAGCTCCAACAGCCATAAATTGCCAATAGACCCTAAGATAAGGTGGGACATCATGAATCCCACCCCCATTCATGCTGCCTTGATCTTGTGCAGATATTGTACATGAAGTCTTAGCAGTTGTGAGTTTATGTATGCAACAGGCTACGTCACATCCAGCAAATACTGTTTCAATGCAGATGGCCTCTTACAATATTTCCACGCCCTCTTCTGGGATGATCCCTGAGCCTTGGAAGGGTGTGATATATATGTCACATTTGGAGCTAATCACTTCACTGTCTCTTATTCTCTGCATGCTGACCAGCTGTAGATATTTGTAGCAGAAAAAAAAAAAAAAAAACTTCTCTGATGAAGGTTGAGAAATGCTCTGATCTACGGCTGTGAGGGTAGGAGCTTAGGGCACAGTTTATTACTATGTCTGTTTAACAGAATAATAGTATTAAGCTATCTCCTAGGGCTTAGGGCTTATTACCTAGGCAGCCACAGGTTCTTGGCCCAGTTAATGGTATCAGGCTGGGTTCCATCTTGTGGAGTGGGCTTTAAAGTCAATAACAAAATGTAGTTGGTTACTCTCATAGTATTTGTGCTACTATTGCACCAATGGGCAGATTTTGGCAGGGAAGTCATTACTGTAGCTTACAAGGTTCAAAGTTTGATAATACTGTTATTTTTCTTTGCTAGTAGCAGATATATATAGTACCTTCCAGCACTGTGAAAGCCAGCCAGTAGAAATGGAGCTTACAAGTCAGTACCAGCATAATTTCTCCATGTTCTATGACAAGTATATGGTGTCTTCACTGATAAGATCTTACCATCTAAGGGTAATCAAGATCAATGGCAAAACCTTGTAGCTTTTTTTTTCAGGTTCCCAGGGTTCTCTGGGGTCCCACTTACAACTCGAAAAGAGGTAACCCATACATACCACTGGACTTTTTATTTGATAGCCTATGGTGTCTGGGGAAGGCGTTGCCCCCCCATCCCCATTATAGAGTCAAATATGCATCCCTAAATGTCCTTCACTGTGGATTCATCCCCTGAGCCTGTTTAACTTACCATGAGTCACACCCTTAAAGAAATTGACTCTCCCCTTCCCAGCAGCCATTGGTTTCCAATAGTCCCTCAATTACGGTTGGAGCTTCTTATTCACTTCCTCATGTCTGTGCTGGGGTTTTGTCTGATTTGAGCTTGCATGGGACTTGTACGTGCTGTCGCTATTGTTGTAAGTTCGTATGAGTAACCCAGCTATCTGAAAAAACTCTGTTTCCTTGTGGTCATCCACCACTTCTGGCTCCTACAATCTTTCCACCACCTCTTCTGCAATAATTGCTGAGCCTTTGGAGACAGAAGTTTGATATCGGTATTCAATTCAGGGATAATCATCCTACAGTCTCTTATTCTCTGCATGTTAGCCAGTTGTGGTTTTTTTTGTTTGTTTGTTTGGGGTTTTTTTGTGTGTGTGTGTGTGTGTGTTTGTGTGTTAGCTCTTCTGACTGGGGTAAGATGAAATCTCAACATAATTTTAATTTGCATTTCTCTGAGGAGTAAAGATGATGAACATTTAAAAAATGTTTCTCAGCCATTTGTATTTCTTCTTTTGAAAACTCTATTTAGTTCCATGCCCTAATTTTTAATTGGGTTCTTTTTTCATTGGTGTTTAGTTTTTTAGTTCTTTTTATATTCCAGATATTAACCCCCTCTCAGATATATAGCTGGTAAAGATTTTTCCCATTCTGTTGGCTGAGTCTTCACTCAAATGATTACTGTACAGAATATTTTCATTTTTGTGAGGTCCTATTTGTCAATTGGTCTAAATGCTTGTGATACCAGGGTCCCCTTCAGAAAGTTCTTTCCTGTGCCTAAGAACTGAAGCATGTTCCCTATTTTCCTCTCATCAGATTCTGGGTATCTGCCTTTTTTAAAAAAAAAAAACAAAAAAACAAAAAAACAACAACAACAACAAAAAAAAAACAAGGTATCTTACTGAACCCAAAGCTTGCAGATTTGTTTAGCTAGGTTGTCTGGCCAGTGAACTCCCAGGCTCAGCCTATCCCAATCAGTGTTGGAGTTACAGGCATGGACATGCCAGGCTTTTTTTGTGGGTGCTGGGGATTTGAACAGGTCTTCTTGCTTTCACAGCAAAATCACTCTTACTCACTGAACTTTCTTCCCAGCCCTCAACATTAGTAGGATTTTTTTCCCTCTTTGATTTAGTAGCTAAAAATTTTTCATGAGAAGAAAAAGGTACTAGTATCAGTTTCTTTTCTTTCTCCTCCCAATTTCTGTCTCTCAATGGGAAACTCATTGTTAAAATCATTGTCTGCATATAATAATAATTGTGCTACATTGAGACCTTTGGTAGCCCAAATTACCCCACCACCACCACCTCCATACACTCTAGATGTCTCCAGAAGAGTCACCTTGAAATTTCTGTTTAGCTGTTTTGCTTGAGGTGGTATTGCTAGCTCAAAGCATCCTTACTTCCTCCTCATCTTCAAAGAATGTTGTTTCCAAAACAGAATATGCAAAATGAAACAACTGGAACAGGAAGAAGATATTACATTTTACACTGATAATTATTTTGTGTCTAAAGGTAAGAAAGGATTTATGTTTTACTCATGCCCTCAGTACATTGAAAAACACTGTTTTCCTTATTTGTTCCAGAATTTAAAGAGAGTATATAAAATAGCCCCATAGAGCTTGGCAGCAAGGCCATCTTAAGGTTCATCTGCTTCTCGTCCTATTATATTGCCTTATGGCTTATGGGCTACAGGATGCTGCCAATGCAGCTGCTGTTTAAAATCCATAATAGAGCCTTTGTAATAAGCTAAGTGCTGACCATGAAAGCCACATAGTGACCAGCTTACTGTCTTAATAGAAGGATTCCTGAACTAAAAGTTGAGTACTGCTGTTCTCATATGCTGACCTTTCCTATAAACATAAATTACTGTCAGAGTTATAAAAATAATAATATTCTTAATCAGTTCTTTTAGATAGAGGTAATCTTTCTAACAAAAAAAAGGAGAAAACAATTACTCCTCAGGACATTTGTGCTACAAAAGCAGCATTTTAAAAATAGGACTGTTCGATCATTATGTAATTTCCTTGCTGAAAACAACTTCACATAAAAAACTTTTAATATCTGCACAATTAAAAACAGAATAGAGGGGCTGGAAAGATGGTTCATCGGTTAAGAGCATCGGCTGCTCTTGCAGAAGACCCGAGTTCGAATCCCAGCACCCACATCATGGTTAACAACATCCATAACTCCAGTTCCAGAGAATCTGAGATCTTCTGGCATTGCACAACACAGGTGCACTTACTTACATGCAGGCATAACACTCATATACACAAAATAAAAATAAATAATTTTAAAAAACAGAATAGAGTTTTTAAAACTTAAAAAGTCTTCCAAAATGAGTATTTTCGGTAACTTTGGAATCCATTTCTTTTTTTTATAATTTATTGAGAATTTCATACATGCATGTAAGGTGTTTTGATCAAATCCATGCCCACTCCCTCCCCTCCAACTCCTTCCATATCTCATCATCACTTTTTTCTGATAACCTCATGTACTCTTTCTTCTTATTTTATTTGTTTTATGGGGCTTTTGGCTACTCCAACATTCCCCCCTCTGAAGAGATAACCCTAAAATCTTTTAAGGATTAGATAAAAGCTCCCAAATACTTTAAACATTTTTGGCTTTTGGAACGGAATATGTTGCTAACAGTCCCAAGGACATTTTGACTTTTAGCCAAGAAACTAGCTACTTTTCTTCCAGGTCTTTTTACCCTAACTGCTTAGCCAGTTCCTACCTTCTATTCTTATCACGGCATCCTCTGAAGAGTTTACCCAACTTGCGGATAGGGAATCAGGACGCAGACCACTCCGGATTCTTCCATGCTGAACAGGGACATGGGGTGAGGCAATTGGGGTACCCCTTCAGTGGGTCTATCTAAAAGATTGCCAAATTGCATAACTCTTATCATCACGTGGGGGCAGGATCCAGGTGCTCTGTGTTCTCAGCCCCTATGCCAGAGGGAGGCCAGAACTGGCACTCGGATCCTTTTCTTTCTTTTTTTTTTTTTTTCCTTTTTTTTTTTTTTTGGAATCCATTTATTAAAAAAAAAAAAAAGCAACAATTCCTGGTTAGTTTCAAGGACAACTGATATTGGGGATAATGCACATTTGTTAATTGAATTTCAATAAAACCCTTTACATCACTGGGGTGGGGCTAAAAATGATTGTTTTTTCAGCAATGTGCCCTTCTATCTAGCTGTACTTGTTTTGTGAAACTACTCTTTCAACTAAAGCATCTATAAAAAATTACATGAGTATATAAACTCATCAGATAGACAGCCTTCCTCTCCCACTAGAGAAAAAAAAATGACATGAATATATATATAAATATATATGTATGTATTCTTAATTTTGAGCCATATTTCTGTTCCCCTATATCTCAAAGTACTGAAACTAAGATTTTTAAGTTGATGAGACATTTTTAACTGAATTGTTCTCTCTAAACAGGTCAAAAATTATACCATTGATAAAATAATGTCTTTTTTATGTGTATGACTATATTGTCTGCATGTATTTAGTGCCCCTGTGTCATCCAATGCCCACAGAGGTCAGAAGAGGGTGTCGGAGCTCCTGGAACTGGAGTTAGAGACAGTTGTTGACTGTTCTGTGGGTTCTGGGAATGAACGTGGGTCTTCTGCAAGAGCATCTGGTGCTCTTAACTGCTGAGCCATCTCTCCAGCCCCATAATTTGTCTTTTTATGTTTGTTTTATAAAGTACATATTATATGGAGTATTGTTGAATATACTATAACTATGTAATTGTTAAACTTGAGGAGTACTCAAAATATTTTTGGCTAGGGATATATAATCAAAAGGGGATTTGGAGATCACGGCTTTAGTAGAATTAGTCCCACATTGCCTCCAATCCCTGTTTGCCTCAGTCATCCTTGGAAGTTCAAGTCCCTTTCTCATCCACTATGTCTGCTCTTGCATTGTCATACTTCTCCCTCTGCCGCCTTCTAAGCTGACTGAATCCCCACTGTCACCTTTCCACTCTACCCTCCGGCATTCTATCATGAAGAGCAATAGACTTCCATCTGTAGCTAATATTCATAGCCATTTCCCATGGATCCCACCTCCTTGTTATTGACATCACTATCTCTTCCCTTGAATCTGCACTGACCCTTGGCTCACTTTAATCAAAAGAAGTGGCACGGTGTCAATTCCAGATCAAAGCTTCAAGAAAGCCTAGAAGCTTCTGCTTCTATACTTTTGGGAACCCTAAACTGCCATGTAAAAAGAAGCCCTGGAGAAGAAGGGAACAGATAGCTATCCCAGCTTCCAGCCATCTCCACAGAGGTACCAAATAGTCAAATGACTCTACTTGCTCCAGTCCATTCAAGATCCAGACAATTTGAGCTCCATCTGAATCTTGTGAATCATAAGAATCATCCAGCTGGGCCCAGCCAACCTACGGGATTTTTGAGAAATAATAAATTGGTTTTTGGTGTCACATATTAAATAGCAGTGGATAATAAACCCCTCTTCTATCTAGTCAATCTTTTAGGAACATTCCCTCCTTCCTTAAGTATAAAGAAACTTAGGACTTTATGTAATGTCCTATAAAGGACATTTTATCATATAGTCTTTTCAGGTGACACATGCTCTATCCCTCACAGCCTGCCTATTACAAGGCCAAAGGGGAGAGCAGGTGTTCTCCTTGCTCCCTATAGCCTTCTTGTAGAGACCTTTGCTCTCTTGAAGTTCATGTCATCTGGCTACCTGGGTCTCTAAATCTTGTTGCTACCATCTGCAGATTTCTTGGCTATTCCTCTTTATTCAAATAACCTAGCTCCTGGCACACAGCCAACTCCTTTTTTTCATCACGCTCTGTAATTTCAACAATCATGTGGATGACTTAGCCTATAACCTTTCTCTCGGTTTCTGGATTTCTTCCTTCTTTCCTTTCTTTATTCTTTTTTGAGATAGGGTCTCCCTGTAGCCCCAGCTGGCCTGGAATGAGATATGTAGACCAGGCTGGCCTCCATCTCACAGAGATCCATCTGCCTCCCAAGTGCCCGGATTAAAGGCATGAGCCAGCTCAGTTTCTGGATTTCTTAATTGTTCCTCTGTTCATCTTCAGCTACTAGCTCCCATTGTCATTGATAGAATGTGTAAATTGCAAGAGAGTACGCTTCCTTACATGAATTCCTCAAAATAGCCCAAATTGGCAGCTTGGTCTTTGATCAGGCCTTATCAACTGGTCACTTCCCTGGGTGACAGAGACTGGTTACAGGGGCACTTAACTCCTGCTGTGCCATAGCCTGCTCTGGTGGCCAGGCCTTCTCAACTGATCACTACGGAGACTGTTTGCAGAGTCAACCTCAAGTACCCCAAGGACACTGATGCCTGACATCTGACACCAATCAAATTCCTACAGCTGTGTTCAGCAGAGTCCCTATATAAAAGCCAAAATGCTCTGCTTGTGTCTGCTGATGTCTGTATCCACGGACAAGGCACCAGCCCTTTGCTATGTTCTCCTGAATTAAAGAGGGCATATTCCTTGCCTGTTGCATATCTAGCTCTGGTTCTTCTTTCTTAACTTTAAACTCCTTCCTCTTTCTGCCCTCCTAAATCTAACAGTCATCATACCTGAGAACTTACAAATGGAACCAGCTCTGCAATACAAATGTTAAACTTTTGATCCTTTCAGTTTACATGTGCTATTATCTGCATTGCAACCATTCTTGACCACCATCAGCTCTCCAATAGACTGAGGCACCAGCCTCCTAGAAGTTATCTTCCCCCTTTGTCTCCACAGCAGTCAGTGTTCTTGTGCATCATAAATCTGCCTATATCCCTCCACTGCTGAAAAACCATTCAGTGTTTATTTGTAGTTGGAATGAAATCCAAAGGGTCTAATGGCCTATAAGATCCATCTCATGGGAGTGTTGGGTTAATATTTATCCCCTGCTCCCTATACTTCATAGAGGAGAGAACATTCTTTCTACAGGAAGAAAATCATAGAACGCTTCCTAGCTTCTCTCAGCGACTACCTCTCCTCTTGTCTTACTCTAAACGGAAAGGAGAGAATTCTCATTGGTATGATGGAAACAGAAGCAGCAGACATGGTTCACAGATGTCTTGAATTTTCTTAGAGGGCTTAATTCGAAGCCATGCCTGTCCTTGGCAAGGATGTGGGGTGAGGAGGCTTCAGCTCAGTTCCATTTGGACCAACAGGGGAGGTCAATGTTTTCAGGGTGATGGCAGCCAGGAGTGTATCAGGAAGCCTGGTTAGCTGCAGTTTTCCAACCAGTGAAATCAGTGCTGCTATTCTGATCTCCATTTGCTGACTCCTGAGTCCCGTCTCTCTCACTCTTTATTTATTGTCATGTGCTAAAGCCCTAAACTCTGTTATTTGACTTTTCATTACCTCTTCAACTGCATTTTGGTCACTCTCCATTTACTAGGCCTTAGTTACCTTGGCCTCTTTCTACTTCCTAAAGCAGCCAGTTTTCCTGATGTACTTTGCCCATACTGCCTGAAGTGTTCCTCCCAGGTTTCTTAGGTGACTGGCTGATCCTTTATCTTCAGGACTTAGATGAAGTACCATTCTCTCCACAATGCTGTATGGCTTCTCCAGGGATGTTTTTGTCTCTGGTGGCTCCTTGTCTGCACCCCTCACGGTACTGACACCTATGTGCGGTCTATTTGCTTACTGCTCACCCTACTCAGTAGAATGGAGTTGATGAGGAAACAGCTCCTTCTTGTTCATTAGTGTAGCCATAAGACTTTGTCACAGGCTAGTAGTGAATGGATGATTACATGGAACTACATTGCTGACTTGATAATTATGAAGTGTTTACTTCAATTAACATCCATGTGACATTTTCATACTCCCATTAATTGTTTTCTTCCTACAAAGCAACACTTTTTTTTAAAATCATGAAACTGAGTTCCAAAAATGCAAATGCCTTAGAAAAAAATGTTCACTTTAAGAATACTTAATCAAGCTGGGCCTGGTGGCATACACCTTGGATCTCTGTGAGATCAAGGGCAGCCTGGTCTGTATAGCAAGGTCCAGGCCAACTTAAGTATAACCTACACATATAGGCTCTTACTAATTTTCAAAATGTACTAAAACAAAAATCAAATTAACATTACTATGAGGTGGGTAGAATCCTCCTCTAATCTCACGTCATAATGAAAGTAGGCTGTGCCCTGGTCTAAGCTACTCCATATTGTGTAAAGTAGTAGTAGTTTTTCAAGCTGTGCCTTGCTCTGAGAGACTCCATTTTACAAGCAGTGTTTGACTCCATTTTGAGTACAAATGCAGAAGCAGAATGATGGTGCCTTGTGGAACACTTGAACAGCACCATCTGTCTGCACTATCCATGAGCCTGATAAGTAACTTATTCCTAAAAGTGAAAAGACTGTCACTTTATACAATTTTTTTTTTGTCTTTTTGAGCAGGGTCTCCCTGTAGCCCTAGCTGTCCTGGAACTCACTACATAGACCAGGTTGGCCTCGAAAGATCTGCCTGCCTCTGCCTCCCAAGTGCTGGGATTAAAGGCATGTGCCACCATGCCTCCATTTATACATTTATTAAAGTAGATTGAGATCATAGGAGTACAAGAGCAGGGCACATTACAATTATATCAGGAAAACCGGGCCCAAGAACTTACTGAACACATAAAACCAAGAACAGCTATAATATCTTCACCAGGAATCCATAAAGAGGAGGACAGCAATGACACCACCAACTTATCCTCTGACCACTTGGTATATGGATCAAGGGACTTTCAAGCAGAAAGTTCTCATTTGTCCCAATGGCTTCAGTTTGGTTTGGTCCCCACTGCTGATGCAGCCTACTCAAACAGCCATCCATCTGCCTGCTCACTGGTCTGTCTAGAACTGGTTCTGCCATCTGCCTCTGTGACCTTACAGTCCCACGTTGTGCTTCTGCAGCTTAACTCAACCCTGAGGCTCCACTGACTCAAACTTGTGACCCTGATCTCCAAAAGCCTTAGTTATCTAACTCCAGAGGAGATTTTCTTTCCCTCTCTATCAGCTCTGTCTGTGTCCATAGTAGCCCCTCTGGACTACCTAAACTCTGCTGTGGCCTCTTTAACCTTTTTGTACTCATTCTATAACTTACATATATACATATGCATATATTTGTGGCAAGTAATATGTGATATGAGAGTTAATAATTAGAATAAAAGAATTTAACTGACAGCTAGCAATAAAGAAAAATCAGTCCCACTTGGCAAATTGCAGCTCAAAACTGATGTAGTTTGTACATTTATTATTACTCAAAAAATTCCGACATTTGGAACGAAACATGTCTGTCTGTGTTTCTATAGCAGTCTTACAACACCCCATAAGGCGTCCATATCCTAATCCCTGGAAACTATGAATATGGTACCTTACACAGCAAAAGGGATCATTGCAGATGTGTTTAACTTAAGGATCAAAAAATGGAAATATTATCATGGATTATCAGGGTAGGTCCAATATAAACACCAAGGGTCCTTAAAAGGGGGAAAAATGCTAGAGAGTGATAGATGGTAAGAGAAGCAGGGGTTGAGTGGTCTGAGAGCTGGCTGGAAGGGAAACACAAGGCAAGGAATGCTAATAGCCTTTAGAAGCTTCAAGAGATAAGAAAACTGATTTCTTAAGCGTCTAAAAAGAACACAGCCATACCCAACTTTTGAGATTACCCCAGTGAGATCCATTTTGGACTTCTTTTTTGCGGGGTGGGTCTTTTTGAGACAGGGCCTCCCTGTAGTCCCAGCTGGTCTGGAACTCACTACGTAGACCAGGCTGGCCTCAAACTCATAGAGATCCACCTGCCTCTGCCTCCCAAGTTAAAGGTGTATGCTACCACGCCCGCTCATTTTGGACTTCTTACTTCCAGATCTGTAAGATAACACTTCTGTGTCATTTGAAGCCACTAAATGTGGGGTCATTTGTTACAGCAGCCATAGGAAACCAATACAGATACATTAAGCAAACTTTATGTAGCCTTTAGTACTTCAGATGCTTGTAGCCTCTCGGGGTCATCATTATGGGAAGCAATTATCAGTGGATTGTAAGTAAACAGACATGCTGGTTAATGAGGCTTTTCTGTTCAGAAGGCTGAATGAACCAGTGTTTATTGCAGAAGCTTTATAAGCACCATGAATTATTTAGTCAGGATTGGGTGAGATTAAATTAGGAAATACCTTCTTAAGAAAGAAAGTAAAAATTTAGATGAACTTTGAAAAGAATTGAAAAAGAAATAATGGAAACTTCAAGAAAATCCTAAGAGGTGGGAGAATGAGCAACTACAGATGACTTGAACTACACATATCAAGAAGCAAGACAACCTCATACAGTATTTGGAATTACTTGATTTTCATCTAAAGATCTAAAGATGCTTTTTAAATATATACATTGCACTAAAGTTTAGAAAAGATCTTATGGTTTGAATGTGAAATGTCACCCATAGGCTTATGTGTTGGGACCCTTGGTCCCTAGCTGGTGGTTTGGAACATTTTAGAACCTTGGGACTTGGTGCCTGGCTGGTATACACAGGCCACTAACAATGGGTCTTTTAAAGAATTATTGTTATTATTTTATTGACTGATACGTGTCTCTGTGTGTGCAATGCCTGTGTGTGCCTCTTATTTGTTTGTGGGTCCATGCACATATGGGTATATGTGGAAGAATTTTTTTGATTTTTATTTATTATTTTTATTTTATGTGTATGCATGTATTGCCTGCATGTATTTAAGTGCACCCATGTCATGCAATGCCTGTGGAGGACGGAAGAAGCCATCGAATTCCCTGGAACTGGAATTTCAGACAGCTGTTAGCTGCCGTGTAGGTGCTGGGATTCGAACCTGGGTCTTCTGCAAGAACAGTCAGTGCTCTTCACCTCTGAACCATCTCTCCAGCCCATGGAAGAATTATTATTATTATAATTTTATTGTTATTACTATTATGGGGGGGATGCACCACTACACACATGTGGAAGTGAGAGGACAACTTAGTGGAGTTGGTTCTCTCCTTTTACCCTTATGTGAGTTCCAGGTATCAAATTCAGGCTGCCAGGCTTGCATGGCTAGTGCCTTACCAGCTGAGTCATCTCACTGGCCCTGCAGATGAGCCTTTAAAGATTGCATCCATCTCTGGTTCTGGCCTCTACTCTCTGCTTCCTGATCTACACCATGTGAGCAGCTGCAATGCTTTTCAACCATGTTGGGTACGTCCGAAATCATGGACCAAGAATATACCTTTCCTGTCTTAAATTGTTTTCCTCAGGTATTTTGGTCACAGTGACACAAAAAGTAACTAATAGAATGATTATAAGTCTACTGGCTTGGACTACTTAGATTTGGCTCAAATTCTAACTCTAAAGTTTTATTGGTCAAGTGAAATTAGAGAAATGAACTACAATACTCTTTATTTCTTTAGCTACAAATGCCTAACTCTTAGAAATATATATATCCTCAAGAGCACAAAAGCTCATTTTAATTACTTCCTACTTTTGCTTCAGGACACTACAGGGTAGGAGGAGTAGAATGTTTTAAGACTTCAAAGAACTTTTTAGTGAGTCTATAAGTCTGTAGTCTACTTGCTCTCTAACCAGGTTGGCTTCCAATTCAAGATCCTCCTGCCTCAGCCCCACTCCTAAGTGTTGAGATTACAGGCATACATCACCATGCCTTATTCATTCACTGTCTTTGTGAGGAGGAAATCAGTAAGTCAGAAGTTAAATAATCCGCTCAGAAAGATAAAATTAACCACTACTGATTAGGTAGTGGGGGAAGAGAGCTTGGCATTAGGTCTTGAACTCTTCCTCTCTGCGGTTCTGTTCTTGCCCATTAAGTCTCTTGTAGTTCTTGAATCACTTGTTTACTCTGGCACAATGTTCTCATTGTGAAATCTGAAATATAAAGCGAGGTGAGAAAACTTGGTGAAGCTTCTCTTTTATTTCAAGAATAAATGAACCCACATTCTAAAGAAAAGTAGCTTTAATATCTATATATAAAATGTTATTACAGCAATGCAATTCTTTTATATTTCTAAATTTCAGAAAAACAGAACAAAAATATTCTAAAGACTTGAAACTCTTGCTTTATATATTTTATATCAGCATTTTTTTTCACTTAGGTAAGGTCACACAAAGTATAAGGCAATCTCTCTCAATATATCTATCTGTAGTTTATCACAGTGTTCATTTGAGCCAGAGAAAGTCAAATTTTTACTTCTGCTTCCTTTTCCTATTATAGAGTCTAAGTTAAATGATTCAACCTCTGAGCATGTTCTAAGAGACTACCTTACAAATGGTATCATTTTATTATTTAAAATGACTATTTGCAAGCTGGTGAAATGGCTCAAGGCACTTGCAGCCAGACTGATAGTATGAATTCGATTCCTAGAACCTACATGATGGAGAGACTCAGTGTCACACGATGTTCTCTGACATCCACACACATACCACAGCATGCACATGTGTACATGAACATAGACATAGACATTCACTAAATAAATAAATGTAATTTTTTTTTAATTTTCAAAAGACTATTATGCAACTTCTAATTAATCACCAAACCATTCTTAATTTTTCTTGAGATCGTCTGTTACTCTTTAACTCGACTGCTTTTATCTTAGTTCAACTCATACCTGTAATATTACAGGAACTTCCCAACAATCTCCCAGGTTCCAGTCTAGACCTCCTTTGCCATTTTCTATTTTGCAACTTCTAAACTACAAATTTAACATTATATTCAAATTTAAAACTCTCTAATGACTCCCTATTGCCTTCAGGATTATATCCAATACTTTTAACTAGGACACCAAGGTCCTGTAAAATTTGAGCCTTCTAGTCTACTCTGGTTTCATGACCTCCCTTCTCTATCTTTGCTGCCCTACTCTAGCCACAGAAGTCCTTGCAGATTCTTGCAGACCTGTGCATATACAGCCTTCAGCCTTCATCCTCAGGGCTCTGCTTTGTAGCATGTCCTCCAGGATTTTGTAGATAAATATTCTACCTAGTAAAAATTCTTGTACATCACCCCATTGTAGTAGTCACGGCACTATATTTTAACTATTTCCTTGTCTCTCTTTCCTTCTACCATTGTTCAAGGACCAAAACTCTATCGTGTTCATCCTGTGTATTAACTTCTCTAGGACACATCATGGTATTATTTAAATGACAGTATTTGTCTTTCATACACTACTTGTTTTCCCTCAGTAGGGAATGATATTGAACTAAAATAAAAGCAGTGGAGTTAATTTATTTAGCCATGATGTTGCATTTCTCTGAAACTTTCAGTGGTTCCCTATTTTTAACCTTATCAAGTTTACATTTCTCTGCCTGGTTTTCTCAGCCACTCATAATTTATCTTTCATACTGAATTTCCAACCATCCTTAACAGGCACTCTTTCAATGGTCTGATAAATATGGCATCTGTGTTGTAGGTTATGATGATTCTTTCTCTTAGAGTTAATTTTTCCCCCAAATATTCTATCCTTTATTTAAATAGTGTATGAAGCCATCTTTGGCTTCTTTTCTTTATATTTTGTATTCACAGACTTATGAGAGTTTTCTAATAGGAAGAGCTTTTTAAAAATAGACTGGTCTTATCCTAATTTTGCATGATATATACCTATAGTGATAACTAGCCTGTGAAGGTTAATCTTGATTGTAAACTTGGTGGGACTTAGAATCACCATGCAAACAAACCCCTGGATATGTCTATGAAGGTGTTTCTAGATTTTACCGTCCTAACTGTGGGCAGCACCATTCCATGGGCTGGGGCCTGGACTGAATAAAAAGAAGAAAAGTTGCTCAAGGACAGCATTCAATCACTCTGCTTCCTAACTGTGGAGGTGTGCTGCCAGCTGTGCTATGCTCCTGCCACCATGCCTTCTGTGATATGACAGACTGTATCTCAATCTGTTAGCCAAAATAAACTCATCTTCCTTTAAGTTGCTTTTATCAGGTCTTTGAACAAGAAAAGTAACCAACATACTAGTACAGTACAAAGCTTAGAAGAGATATGTTGACTGATTTTTAGGTCATCTAAAAATATACATAATATAGGTCTATAATTACTTGAAATGTGTCCACATAGAGTTGACAGAATACGAAAAGAAGAAAATCACAAATTCACAGGATTTAGGGAATGGTTAATATATAAGTAAATGGCACAAAGGACAATGACACAGGGATTGAAATAAGGTTAGAAAATTTTAGTCGTCCAACCTGGACTAGCCTAATTTCCCCAATGAGATCTTTTGTTTTGGCCTGGTTTTTCGAAACAGGGTCTCCATATAGTCCCAGCTGGCCTGGAATTCATTACATAGACCAGGCTAGACTCAATCTCATAGAGATCCACCCTCACCACAATGCCCAGCACCAATGAGGCCTTTAGAAAATAGAGTTTAGGTAGAAAACTGTACACTGTGGAATTATTTATCACTGCAAAGTTCAGTTAACTACTCTAGTGCGATTCTTCCAAATGGTATTCAGAACATCATGGCAAAGGAGAGGCAATCAGCACCCCATTATTCTTTTAAGGACATCCTTTCTCTCTCCTCTCCTCTCCTCTCCTCTCTTCCTTTTTGCTCTTCCCCTCCCAGCAGGATTCCCTTAAAGAACTTAAATCATCTTCTGACTTGAGGTTACACGCATTAATTAGGTAAGTTACAAGCCTTGTTTAAAATACAGTACTGCTCCTGATCTTTACTAACAGACATTTTCCTTGATGTTTTTCTTCTCAAAAGACACTTATTTAACATGTCAATTTTCAACAGAACTTGTTATTCAAATAAACATGATACATATGCACATATTTCACAGAGGGAATTATGAACCTCTGGGGATTACAAACCTCTACCTATTGCATTTTGTAATAGACCTACCTAAATCTTGACCACTGTTTAACCTGCAGAATGGGGAAAAGTAAATTCTGGAAGAATTCCTTGATATAAAGTGTGTATTTCTGGTTATTTTTATGATTATGACCAGAAGTTTTGTGAAAACAATGTTTCTAGTCTATCACCTTGTTTGGTGGCAGGGACCATAGTTTAATTTTATATCCCTAATACCATAATTCACAGTATAGCATATACACTCAATAAACCTCTATGGCACAATGAATAAACAAATCACTAGAAAGAGTCCACCCAGTAGGGGATCATACTTTAAGACAGAAACAGTACAGAATAGCTGTCATAATCATCATAGCTATCAATTAATTTTACTTAGTGAGGTGCTATACTTTTTTCTTTTTTTTTTTTTTTTTGTTGCTAGCATTTAAAAGGAAAATCTTCTCACTCTCTTTCAGGATAAAATCTCTGGGAGTAAAAAAGGACAAAAAAGACTTTCATACAGCAACGTTTATTAAGCATTTGCTTTGTCTTGGGGAATAAAGAACAGCAAATAAGAAAAGGCAAAAGCTACTCTGAGGATGCAACTTTTTTACATATTTTTATTTATTATTATTTTTAATTTTTGTGTATGAGTTTATTGCCTGCAATGCCTACGAAGGTCAGAAGAGGGAGTAGGATTACCCTGGAACTGGAGTTACAGACAGTTGTTAGCTACTATATGGGTGCTGAGAATCAAACCCAGGTCCTCTGCAAGAGCAGTCAGTATTCTTAACCGATGAGCCATCTCTCCAGCCCCAGGACTTATGTTTAAATGTGCATGTTAGGCCCTCAAAATCAAAATACATATTATCCTAGTGATGTATATTAAAGAAAAAAATAAGGAAGTAGGGCTATAAAGTGGGAATAATTAAAATCTAGACAAGGTGCCTATGGAAGGGTTCATAAATAAAAATATGAAAATAAAAACCATTATATTCCTATGAAAGGACAAGAAAGGAGGAAAGAGTTGTGTGTGCAAAAAGTATGTTACTGATCTCAGTGTGCTGGCCCATGCCTTAAACTCAGCACTTTAGAGGCCAAGGCAGGAGAACTGATGTCAGTTTGTGAGATTATCTTGGACCAGCCACCATCCGAGGTCTCAAAAAAACAAATTGAATCTGGTGGCACACTTAATCTGTGCATTCAGTAGGCAGAGGCAGGATGTGAGATGAGCCTAGCCTGGTCTATATAGGGAGTTCTAGGCCAGCTAGGGCTGTGGGGAAATCATTTCAAAAACAAAAGCACCAAAAACAGGTCTGGAGAGATGGTCTGGGGTTAAGAGAACTGGCTGCTCTTCCAGAGGACACAGGTTCAGTTCCCAGCACCCACATGGCAGCTCATAACTCTCAAATTCCAGTTCCAGGGGGTCCAAGGCTCTCTCCTGGCCTCCATGGGCACTGGACAACACTGGTAAACTTGTATGAATTCAGGTGAAACACTCAACCACAATAAAAGTAACCCCCCCAATCTCCCCACCTCCACAAATTAAAAACAAACAAGCAAGTGTTTTATGGTTCCGTAAGTGGCCTGCTTCTGGGTAGTACTAGAGGGTCTCACTAGTTTCACTACAGGGGACTCAGTTTCAATGTAAAACCTATGACTGGCCAGCTCTGTGGTTTTAATTGGCAAGAACGCTGAAGGGATGGCTTGTGGATTCAAGATGAACAAAACTGGCGCTTACACTGGGTAAAAAGGACACAAAGCCATTTCAGCTGATTTTCTAATTTCAACTCAAATGAAAACAAGAAAATATTCTGAAATTATTATAACATACAATTAGTAAAGGAAGTAACAGAAAAACAAGCATGTGAAATTGAGTATCTGGAAAAGATCTGTGAAAATTAAGGAAGGAGGGACCAAACACCAGAAGCAATCCAAAGGCCCAGTGTAGTTTTATGGAGACATTTAAGGGTGGGGGTGCAATGTGGAATATGGCAGATATACATGTGATTTGGTGGCTTATTGGCTGAATTGCGCCCCTCCCCCCATACAGCTAAACCAGACCTTGCTTGGAAACAGCATCATTGCCAACAGAATTAAAGAGATCATACTTGAGTGGGTCCCCCAATCTAACATGACCCGTGTCTTATAAAAAAAAGGAAAATTTGAACACGTAAATACATAGGGAGAGCACCATATGCACCATCAAAGTTGGAAGTTTGGCTGCCACAAGTCAAAGAACTAGAAGCTAAGACCCTTCTGCCGTGCCTTGGGAAGGTACATGGCCCTGTTCGGATTGCAGTTTTCTGGCCTCCTCAACTGTCTTACTTCCTTGCTCTAATCCTCAGTTTGTGGTAATCATTGAAGCAGCCCTAGGAAACTTCTGTGAGATGATCTGGAGGGAAACAGGAAGATATTCTTTAGAGATTAGTTGCTTAATTAACTTTTGCGTCGCTTCAGTGAATTCCTTATTCTTGTATGACCACACCTGTTTATGTAGCACTTTTCAGAAAAATCGCATAAAATCTCTGCGCTTAATGTATCAGGGGCCCCTTCTGATTGTGCCAGTAATACGGTCATACAGAGGCTGAGCTGTCACTCACACGAAGAAAAAGACCTTTCTCAACATCGGGGAGCAAAAATTCAAGGGAAAGAAACGTGGCTTCTGGTCCCACAGGTTGTGCAATCTGCTCGCCCCAGCCCCGGGATGGTACGAACCCTCCTCTAACCACACAGGGCTCAGGGCAGGTTCAGGGTGCCTGGTCCCGGGTCAGCACGCTTCCCGCGTCCCCAAGGCCGAAGCGGCGCAGCCCCCGTCGGGTTCGGGAGACCGAGTAGGTCCATCCCGGTGCTCGGCCGACACACCCCGGAGGGCTCGGCGACGCGCCCGGCGCCCAGGGCGGGGAAGGCCGGTTCCCAGCCTAACGGGGGACCTGGATGAGTCTCGCTTAGCGCTCAGCCAGGCATCCCAAGCGCCGCGCGGGGCCCACACGTGCTCGCCAGCCTCGCCCCGGGCGTGTGCCTGCAGCCCAGCACCCTGCGGGGCTGAGGAGGCTTCCGGGCAGGCGACGGCACGTTCCTGTCTTGTGTCCGGGGAGTGGGTCGGCCCGGGGGTCCCTACCCCGCAGCCGGGCCTCGGTCCCGCACGCGGTAACCGCAGCCAGTCAGCAGACACACACCCACCGGTCCGCTCCGCTCCCTCGCCCCGGGCAGAAGGGGAAAAGCCGCACTGAGCATGCTCGGCGCTGAGGAGGCTTCCGGGCAGGCGACGGCACGTTCCTGTCTTGTGTCCGGGGAGTGGGTCGGCCCGGGGGTCCCTACCCCGCAGCCGGGCCTCGGTCCCGCACGCGGTAACCGCAGCCAGTCAGCAGACACACACCCACCGGTCCGCTCCGCTCCCTCGCCCCGGGCAGAAGGGGAAAAGCCGCACTGAGCATGCTCGGCGGGGAGGGCGGGGCGCTCCTCCGGACGCTCCCCTCAGCCGCAGCCGCTGCTCCTCCCCGGCGGCCGCCCCCCGCGGGTCCCTCCCTGGCTGCGGGAGACGCGGAGGACGCCGGCGCGCCGCACCCGAGCTCTGCGCCTCGCCCTGCCGGCCCTCGCCCCGTGAGAGCAACATGGGTAAGTCATCCTCTCCCCGCAGTCATTCTGACATTTCCTCTCAGCGCTGCAGGGTGGGAAGCATTTGTCGCGCAAAGTTGCGGGATTCCGCGGGTCCTCGGGCTGGGGGGCGGCGGCCCTCCCTGGGGAGCGCTGGCGCACGCGGGGAGCCGGCGGGGTCGCGGGCCGGGGTGGGGTCGGCCGGCCCAGCGCCTCGCCTCCGCGGCCTCCCCTCCTCCCCGCTTCCTGCCGGCGCCGGTCCCGGCCTCCTGCTTCCGAGGCCCGGACCGCCGGGTCCCTCCGCGAGCGAGCCCCCGGGCGGAACTTCTTTCCCCGCCCGCGCGACCTCTCCCGGGCCCGGGGATTCCTGGCGCCGGCGCGCGGAAGTGCGAGCAAGTAGTTTGGAAGGGCGATTTACAACCTGCCCGCGATTGCTTTTCCACCGGGGGAGAGCAGACAGCCTCATAGGTTGAGATGATGACTTGTCAGAGGCGGCGAGGGCCGCCTGGAGCCGCTAGCTGTTGAATTAGTGTTGGGTGACTACCGTGTGCACTGTTCCTGTGCTCAGCCGGCTTTCTGGATTCCCTCGTCTGGCTACTGTAGCAGGAAACTGCATCCTGCAACACATTTTTATGGAATTTGCATGCTGCTTATTCTTCCCCACCTCCCTCTGCCTGAATCTGCATAATCTGTATTATGTATTTATAGTTAATCCCAAGAGATTGGATATTTAAAAGCAAATATGTTTTATAGAACTATAGATAATTTAAACAGATTTTTTTTCATCAGCTACTGCTTACATGTGCGTAATTACAAACATTCCTGGTAAATTCTGTAATGTAATTAAGAACAAAAACTTTTAATAGTAGCGACTTGAAATATCTTAGCAGTAAATGTTCCCCAGTCTGCCTCCACTCCCATTGGTCATAATGCCCTCTTTCAAAAATGGACCTCATTGGTATCCCTACACTGGATTTTCTCCACTCCTGTGCAAGTTATTTTAAGCTTGAGATGTGGTCCTTTGATTGTCAATACCGTGCTCCACACATATTCAGAGTTAGATCATGGTAGTTCAGCACCCTCCAGGAAGCATGTCAATCTAGAAATCGTGCTGTGAGCTTCCTGGAAGAACACAGTTGCAGGAGGTGGTTTGAATGAAAAACTGTCAAGGGCCCTGAATTTACTTTCGTTTGTTCTCCTTTTAATGTGAATACTATTGATGTGTGGGACAGATTTCTGTAAAAACAGGATGGCCCATTTGTGTGTTATGCCCTTAATTTTGGAGTAAAATTTTTTTTTTTTTTTTTGTCTTTTTTTTTGAAACAGGGTCTCCTTGTAGCCCCAGCTGTCCTGAAACTCACTATGTAGACCAGGCTGGCCTCGAACTCACAAAGATCCACCTGCCTCTGCCTCCCAAGTGCTGGGATTAAAGGTGTGCACCACCATGCTCGGTTTGGAATAGAATTTTTAATCAGTATTAAGCCAGATTATTCAACAGTGTGTAATGTATCTTCCCTTTGCACAGATTTTAATTACAGGAACAGGTTTGGTGTAGAAAATACTCTCCTCTTTAAGGTGAGCTTTAATAAAATCCATTTAACTCAACACTTAGATATTGAATCAGGGTTTTTTAATGGAGGAAGGGGACCCAAGGCCTGTTGCAAACCACCGAATACCCAAAACAGAGGAAATTTGTTAATAAACTTAAATTTTCATCTTAAAAAAACCATAAAATTAAAAATCTTCAATGCCATTGCTTGATTAAAAATATTAGAAAATGAGAGAGGAAGGGAGGGTGGGAAAGAAGGGAAGGAGAGAGAGAGAGAGAGAGAAAGAAAAGCAGAGAGCATAGAATCCTATCTCATTTTCATGCTTCTCAGAAATTCGAGCTCCCTTTTCTCTTAGCACTCTGGGTACCTTGATAGAAGCTTTCAGCACTTACATAATCTCTAACTCCTAATGGAGTTATTTGTATGTGCTGTGCATTTAATCTTGAATTCAAGAAGAAATTTTTATGTCTGAATTTTTCTGTCTTTCCTAGTAGTTCTCACGTATCAGTAAACCTTGGTTAGATTCTTAATACTGCCAGTTATTTCCAGTTTTTGAACTTGAAAATATGAGCTCTAAACAAACATGGGTTGGTAGACATGGAGGTATTGAAGCAGAAACAGAAAAGTCTAATTGTGTGGCCTCTCACTAAAAAAGTGTAGAGTAAAATAAAAATAATAAATAAATTATATTTTTTAAAAAAGTATAGAGATTTCTCAGAGGTACACGTTTTGAGGTCAACTTCAGGCAAGCCATTTCCTTCTAAACTGCTCTTTTCAATGATGAAGAGGTTTAGTGTGTTATCAGTCAGAAGGTATTGACAATAATGTGTTAACATTGAAACGTTGGAAAATAATTTTATATCTGAGCCAGTGAAGTTTGTAACAATTCCCTAACATATACTGGTTAATGGTAGGTGAACACTTTCTACTGTCCAAAAGAAATAAATAAGGTGCTCATATTTTATGTATGTATGTATTTTAAAGATACTCTGTTTTGGTTTGGTTTGGTTTGGTTTTGTGGTCTTTGGGAAGGCCCTTGGGCCTTGTGTATGTTTAGCAAATGCTCCGCCCCTGAGCCCCAGCCTCAGACTTCTTAAAAGAGATTTTTATGGCAGTGGTCTTCTCTACAAGAAAGTAAAGGAAAATTTCTTGTTGACCATATATATTTACTATATATATATATTTAGCTGTATATGTTGTTATAATTCAGTCTTTACTGATTGAAAATTAGTCATATGGACTTTAGGGAGGAGGAAAATGAGTAAGACATCCATACTTCAAGTTTCTAGTAATTGTAGTAGGAACTATATAACCCACAAATAACTGTAATAGAAATAAATGTATAGTTAAGTATGGTGACACACATTTGTAATCCCACCACATTGGAAACTGAGGCAGGAAGATAAGACTGCTGAGTTTGAGGCCAACCTGGATTCCCTAGTGAGATCTTGTCTCAAACAGCAGCAACAAAACTTCTTTTAAGTGTGATACAAAATATCTTTGCATATATTACAGATGATGGGAATAGGGAGGTTTAGAACTTGAGCCAACAATTAGCATCTGAAAGGTCGGAATGAGGCTGTTTATTAGAAGAGAGAGAGATGACATAAATGAAAGTAAATAGGGAAGTTTTGGAAGTTTCTAGGACGTGATTAGATAGCTCGTTTGGCTAGAGAAAAATTACAGAAATAGTGACAGGTGAGAAGTATTAGCAGTCACCAGATAATGAAAGGTCGGAAATGCCAAACTAGAGAGTTTGGACTTGACTTGTCAGTTGAGGGAGTATTCAGTATTTTTATTCAGTAAAGTGTTGTACTTTACAGGAAATGACGTGTGCTGTTTTCTTACCTAAGAATAATTTGTAATCTTAAATACCTTTCTTTGAGATTTCCCCTTTCTTATGTCTTAGGATAGCACATTTTTTAGTTTTGTCATATCTGTCATTGTAGATTACTGTTCAATGTAAGTTTTGGAGCGAGCAAAAACATTCAAACTAGAAGTGCAGTCTTATTTTGAATACAAATTTTGTGCTATTTGAAACTAAAGTTTGAAATATATTCAGTATCACTGGTCTTACATTCCTTCCTATATGAGTAGTTTTTTATTTTTTTTGTTTTGTTTTTGTTTTTTAGTGTTTGATGTCAATTTCTACTTAACAAAGCAACTTAATTGCTTGAACCAGTTAGTGTTGTTTAAATAAATGGCCTAAAGAGCCATTTCTCATGCTGACTGATATAGGGATACTGTATTCAAACTGCAGAGTAATATAATAAAGTGCATGTATTTATACAATGGTTGGTACTTGAAGAATTCCAGGGTTAAACCAGGGGCAGGGATACTGGTAAATGGAAGTGCTTATATCTGTATTTGTAAATTCCGGAGTCCCTTTGGTGATTTCTTTAAATGTTCATCTGTTTTCTTCTTAGAATGACTTTAGGTACCTATTGGCACATACGGACACCAACACACACACATGCACACACACACACACACACACACACACACACACGTGCGCTCATGCGTGCGCCCCTGGGCTATACAACTTTCTATCTAGCAGATTATTAGACATCACTACATAAGTAATTACTTCAAACTCATTGTTCAAAATTGAACTTAGTATGTAGTGGTGTGCTGATTTCCCCTTCCCCCAGTGTTTACCAATTTCCTAGCACATGATTATTATATAGTATACCCACCAAGTAGGCATAATAATTTCATGGACACACATAATATTAAAATATAGTAAGCTAAATAGTGATGGTTTTGAATATAAATACATATCTTAATGTGACTAATTAAGTTTGTGTCATTTAATTTTCAATAATAACTTTTAATATCTGCCTCAAATTTTCTAAAAATTTAATAATTATGTCTCATGGGCTGGTAGAGGATTCTTTAGCACACTATGTAATAATTACCATTTATTAAGAGCTGTTAAGGGCAGGAGAGATGGCTCAGCAGTTAAGAACACTGTTCTTTCAGAAGACCTGGGTTCGAATCACAGCACCTACAAGGTCCATATCAACTATTTGTAACTCCAGTTCCAGGGGATCTGATAGCCTCTTCTGTCCTTTGTGGGTGTTGCACTACACGGGTGCATTTACCTACATGCAGGCATAACACTCATTTACATAAAATAAAAATAATAAAATATTTTAAAAACGATATTATGTTACACTTTATATACTTTTTAACTTAATCTTTTCAATCATTGTATGAATTTGGTGATACTCCATATTTTACTGATTGAAAGAATTCAGTAATTTATCCAAGAGGATAAAACACTCTAAAATTTTGATTTTTTTTTTTTTTTTGAAGTAGTGGTTTTCAAATTTTACCTTGCATAAGAATCATCTGGACAGCTTGTTAAAAAATTACTGGTCCAGCTCATAAATTCTGATTCAATAGGCTAGAGGTAGTCTGAAAATTTGCATTATAAGACATTCCCAGGTGACACCACGCTGGGAACAGTACCACCATCTAGCAGAGGCTGGCAGACTTTCTCTGTAAAGGGCCAGATGGTAAGTATTTTAGACTTTCAGGCCAAAGGGCAAACATCAAGAGTGCTAGACAGAAAAGAGAAAATATATGATGAAAGAAAATAAATATCTACAATTTCAAAACAAAATAACATTAACTGAACACAGTTTGTTGTAGTACAAAGTGAAAAATTGGAATTGTATTTTTCAGGATAATATTACACTTAATTCAGGTTCAGAGTTATCCTGCTATCAGAGTGTTTGTGGATGTTCATCTGTTAATGCCTATCTCTATTGCAATTTTATGATTTCATCTTGGAAACATTTTGAAGATAGTTATTATCAAATACATACAATTTTTTTTTTCTTGTTTTCGATGTGTTGAGGGTTTTGGACCCAGGGTTCTGTGCAAACTAGGTATGTTCTCTACCAATTTTCTCAATGAGTATATTTATTGAATGGAAGGCATTTATAGACTTCTATCTTCTCTTGATATTTTCCATTTAGCATGCAGCTTCCAGTTAAAGGCTGGGTAGGAGATCCTTGTGAACTTGTTTGAAAAGCATTACTGGAACTGGAGTTTGAATTTGAAAAATGTGTCTATAAAATAGTATGGAGATCCTGTTTTAACTTTGGACAACACAGGAACTACACAAAACAGATCAGTCGTTACTTCTGATTTTAGCAGTGTTATCCAAATGACTTTATTGTAGTATAAATTTTTCATATAAGGACTATTTTGCATTGACTTTTAGGTAAAATTTGTTAGGAAACAAAGTCTGTAGCAAAGTAAAATTTAAAGACAGGGTTTTAAACATTTATTTTTACTTTTTAATGTATGAGTGATTTTGTTTTGCCTGCATGTATGTAAGTGCACCATGTGCATACAATGCCTTTGGAGGCCAGAAGAGGGCGTTGTTATGGACAGTTGTTAGTCATCATGTGGGTGAGAGGAGCCAAGTTGATCCTCTGCAAGAGCAGTCAGTGTTCCTAACCACTAAGCTGTTTCTCTAGCCCCCAAAGATAATTTTTGTTTGTTTTTGTCATTCGTAGTGGTTAAAGTCATTTCTTTTTGTTCAGAGCATTTCATTTGTGCTCTTAGATTTAAAAAAAAAAAAAAATCACAGTAAAACTTCACAATCCAGTAGGCTTCCGGGTAGTAAGTCAAGTCATAGTTTGCAGTGTCTATCTCTGATGGAGATGCACAGACATGTCAGTGGTTAAGTCTGTGACTGCAAGTTAAGTTCCCTGGTGGTGGTACAGTTGAATGATACATTGATAGATTAAAATATTTTCGTTCCATAAAGCTTATTAATGACTAATAGAATGGAGAACAATAAACTTCAAATACGTTTTTAAAGCATAGGTTGGGAATTTGTTCATTTAGCCTCTTACTGTTCCTAATATATTTTTACCATCTTAGTAGTAACACATCTTCTAGA
Organism: Nannospalax galili; assembly: GCF_000622305.1. NCBI lineage: Eukaryota > Metazoa > Chordata > Mammalia > Rodentia > Spalacidae > Nannospalax > Nannospalax galili. Next base: position 5,848,139 of record NW_008360331.1, on the reverse strand, counting down.
TTCCACTTGAGTTGGAATAAAATACTGGATTAACATTTTCTTAACTTTGAAAATATTCTTGCCCATTGTTACATAAAAGCTTAGTAGAAGTAAATCCTTAAGTAACTTGGAAAGTTCTTCTTCTAAAAACAGCTGCAACAGGTACCCGTCAACTTACGAGACAGGGGAAAAACTCTCAAAGCCTTTTGATTAAGTTGTTAGTTGCCCTTCGATATTGTTCCTAGTGCCCTCCCTTAAGTAGCTAGTCTCACTGATAGGTGGTTTTTGTTGTTGGGTTTTTAAAAATTAATTAAATTTGTTCTTGGACAATTTTACACATGTACATAATATGTACTGACCTCCCTCACTTCCCACCCTCACTGTTATTTTGGATTTTTGAGAGACTAGATATTACTGTGTAACCCAGGTTGGCCTCAGACTCACGACTCTATTTTTCTCTGCCTCTTGAGTACTGTGTTTACAGGAGTGTTCTAAGAAGTCTGACTAAAAGGCGTGTGTGTATGTGTGTGTGTGTGTGTGTGTGTGTGTGTGTAGATGAGAGATAGAAATCCATGTCAGGTGTTTTTCCTCACAGGCTATTGTTTGTTTTTGAGACAGTCTCTCACTCACTGAATCTGGAGCTTACTAATAAGGCTAGACTGACTGGCCAGTGAGCCCCCAGCAATCTGCCTGTCTCTACCTCCCTCAAGTACAGAGATACAAGCGCTTGCCTCCAGGCCCTGCTTTTTCAGTGGATGCTGTTGATCAAGCTCAAGTCCTCATCCTTGCATGACAAGCACTTTGCCAACTCAACTATTTCCTGTTGCATTAACTTTTCTTGGGGAGACATAAAGGAGCAGAATCACCCCAGATGGGCACCTATTATAGACCAAAGTACGATCTCACTAAAGTGTAACTTGATGAGACCAGTGAGTTTATTGGACTTGCTTACAGAGCACAGATAATAAAGAGTTACTTAGAGGAATATGTGTGACCCCCTCAAAAGCTATATCACCTCCAAACCCCACCCCATCATGGAGTCTAGCTTTGAATTAACCTTCCATTATGGTCCAGCATCTTCCCTAGATCACTTGCAGTTAGGGGAGGGGACCCTCTGGTGAGGGTCTCCTGTCCCTCCCTTCCTTTACTCCCAGGGAGTGTTTGTAACTCTGTTACCATTTCTCTAAGACCTGGCTAGCACTATTTTGCTCTGCTTTAGTTGCCATGGCTGTTGTGGGCAGTGCCCAAGGTGGCATCATGTTGTCGGGAGAAAAAAGCTGCTATATAGCAACTCCCCACCCTAAAAGATTATTTTTTAAAAAGTACTTTATTTTATGTGTATGAGTGTATTGCCTGCATGTGTATAAGTGCACCCATTTTGTGCAGTGCTCACGGAGGTCAGAAGAGGGTGTCGGATCCCTTGGAACTGGAGCTTTGGATGGTTGTTAGCTGCCATGTGAGTGCCGGGAATTGAATCTAGGTCCTCATCCAGTGCTCTTAACCACTAAATCATCTCTCTAATTCCCCCCCAATGTCTTGAAAACATGTTTGAAGTTAGTCCTTAAGTTACAATAGGATTATATTGGTTTACTGAAAGGTAACCCCATCATAGCTAGAAAATAGAAATAAAAATGCATCTAGTTTTACCTACCTACTGAATACCAGAATGACACGTAAATGATAAAATATTTCTTTGTTTAGCTTGAGATCCATGGCATTGAAAAAGAATATTGCACTCATGTTGACTAGCGTAGGATGGGAAAAGATCAAAATTCAAAGAATGGTTCTCAATCTGTATTTCTTTTTGTGCCATCATAATAAGATTGAAAAGTCATAAACTGGGGGTTGTATATACACATCTCAATTTGGTACTGTAGTCAAAATGAAATGCTGATTCTACATAGTCAAAAGTTTGCATCCTTGGGCCCACATTCCTACATGGGAAAAACTGGTTGGAATTGAATTGAATCTCTAAAGACTATCTGCACACACACATCATGGGCAATCTAATGCCAAGGATAACCTTTACAACATTTCGTATATCCTACAAAGTTGACTGCTTAATCTTTTTGACTCATGAGGTATCTGAATTCATAGTGTCTGAGATTTCTGTTATTGCTGCTGCTTCTTTTTGTCTTTTTGAGATAGGCTTTCTGGTAGCCCCAGCTGGCCTGGAACACACTGTAGACCAGGCTGGCCTCAGCTCACAGAGAGCCACCTGCCTCTGCCTCCCGAGTGTTGGGATTAAGGTGTACATCACCATGCCCATTTTGTTATTGCTTCTTAATTATGAAAGATTTAATTGTTTTAAAACTGTGGTATAGTTGAATTTATCATTACTTTTTTTTTGTTTGTTTTTTTTGGTCTTTTTGAGACAGGGTCTCCCTGTAGCCCCAGCTGTCCTGGAACTCACTATGTAGACCAGGCTGGCCTTGAACTCACAGAGATCCACCTACCTCTGCCTCCCGAGCACTGGGATTAAAAGCATGCGCCACCATGCCTGGCTAAGCTGAATTACTAAAAATATTTTATTATGTTTATGTGTTTGAGTGTATTGCCTACATGTAAGTGCACCCATGTTATGAAATTCCTGAGGCGGTCAGAAGAGGTCATCAGATCCCCTGGTACTGGAGTTATGGAATGTTTTAGCCACCTTGTAGGTGCTGGGAGCTGATTGCAGGTCCTCTGCAAGAGCAGCCAGTGTACTTAACCACTGAGCCATCTCTCCAGCCCCCTAAGCTGAATTTTTAATTGACCAGAATGAAATGAAAATTCATAGAGAGAAAATTCATTCTCTACTTTTTCATAGACTGTGTAGTATAACTAGACTGGCAATTTATATGTTCTTTATATACCCATTTTAAAATTTTCTTTATCTTTTATTATCATTTGTATGTGTGTGAGTGTATCTCCTGCATGTGTATAAGTGCACCAGTGTCGTGCAAAGCCTCCAGAGGTCAGAAGAGGGCATTGGATTCCCCTGGAACTGGAGTTAGGCACAGTTAGGCCAGACTGGCTGGCCAGCGAGTCCTAGGAGTCCTCTTGTCTTTGCCTCCCCAGCTCTGGGGTTACATCACCATTCCTAACATTTTTGTGTGGATTCTGGAGATTTAACTCAGGTTCTCATACTTACAAAGTAAGTACTTTGCTGATTGAGCTATTTCCCAACTCAGCACGCAGTAATTTAAACAGAATATTTACTGCTAAATTATTGAGCAATAATAGAGTGAGTAGGAAACTCCAGAAGGGTAATAGAGGCCTGAGAAAAGTATATCCAAGGAAGGGCAAAGCTGGTTTTCATTGAAATACGTACTTACAGTATTCGAATCTTTTTTTTTTTCTTTTTTTCTTTTTTTCCTCGTACTGGGTTCAAACCAGAACTTCGCACATGATGAGCAAATTCTCTAAATTCTCTACCACTAAGCTGTACCCTTGGCCCCCAGCCATCTCAGTAGCATAGAAGTTCATTTTGGTCACCCAGGCCAAAGTGTGCCCCTGGTCAGCTGACCTGTAAGAACAATCTGGGGGGGAAAGGCAGGATGCTAATGCAGGAGTGGGTACACAGAGAGTTGAATATGCAGAAGAAAGTGAGGCCCCTGTGCAGGCTGTGCTTGGATTGGGAGCATTCTGCAGAAATTCCACACACTAATGTGTATAGTTGGTATAAAACATCCCTGGATGGCCTGCCCCACAGGGTCTTTAGCATATGTACTAAAAGAGGTATAGAGACAGTTGAGAAAACAGTGATCTGAACTGAGGTCCAGATGAGCTGTCGGGCTTTTCTATACAGAACTGCTACATGAGTTGAAGGGGAAGAGAAGATATGTGATAAAAGCCAGGGCTTGTAGGCATTTGACACTGGGGAAAATTATGTAGGCTGAGCAGGAAGTAGAGTACCTTTAATCCCAGGCAAAGGTAGGTGGATCTCTGAGATCAAGACCAGCCAGGTCTACATAGTGAATTCCAGGCCAGCTAAGGCTATAGGGAGACCCTGTCTTGAAAAAACAAACAAAAATTGTGTGTGTATGTGTGTGTAGGCACACATGTACCATGGCACATATATGGAGGTCAGAGAACAACCTCAGGTGTAGGTCCTCAACTTCCACCTTGACTGGATATTTGACACTGTGTCTGACAGACTAGTTGGCCAGCTTGGTGTTTACAGCTCAGGCTGTAAGGGTGAGTTTCGATCCAGGTTCTAAGTAAGTTAGTTGATAGATGAATGAATAAATATATACTTATTTATTTATTCATTTATTTATTTTACTGAGACAGGGTCTCCCTATAGCCTCAGCTTGCCTGGAACCGGCTACATAGAACAGGCCAGCCATCATCTTACAGCCTTTGCCTCCAGAGTGCTGGGATTACAGGTGTGTGCCACCACGCCCAGTTTATTCTTTTAGACACATGGTACATTACTCCTTTATTTATGCATGTAGTATTTGTCTGAATCTGTCCCTTGTCTGATTTTCCCCTCCTGTCAGACATCTAGAATCTGGGGCAGAACTTGGAGGCAGGATATATTTTACACTGGAATCTTAAGTGCCAGAAGCCACTACATCCTAAGCAGACACTTGAGTAGTATCCTAGTGAAGCTCATATTCTGATTTTAAGTCCAAATCAGTGTACTAACTCAAGAGGCTGAGTGGACTGTGAGGGCCAAGAGACAAATAAAATAGGGCTTGAGACAGGGAAATACAGGAAAATAAACCAATAGGGCATCATTCTGGAAGAATCCTGGTGAGAGAGTGCCGTTGTTAGGAGGTCTTAGGTTGGCTTGCAGGCATTATAGGTATAAGGAACTGGAACAGAAAATATGTTTCTAGTAATTATTATATTTTTGTGTTTAGACATCCTCTATGTGTTGTGAATGCTGTTAGCTTAATGTGTATAGAAGCAGAGTTTGAAAGTATATTCATTGTATTTTACAGCCTCTTCTAGAGCTCTTCTGTGCAGAGGTCATTTCAGCAATTCAGCAGTTCAATGTGCAGATGTAACCTGTTACATTGCAGGTTGCATTTTCACTAACATTGTTTGAGTATGGGTCTTGACCTTCTTTAACGTGATTTTTCTAAGTTGTCTTAAATATCCTGGCTATTGACCACTATTTGATAAAGGAAGTATAGTAAATTTTTCTGTTTAGGAGACTGTGGAAATTACCCTAGTATTTTTCTTGTTCAGTTCTCAAAGAATCTAAGGCTGGCCTTACTGTGAGTTGCTGTGATTAAGTGAAAAAGATAATATATTAATTTGTTAGTAGTTTCCATCATGCTATATGCTAAAACTATATTGACAGCTCTAAAACAATGTAATAATTCTTGAACTCTTACAGTATATATGGAATAAAATTTAACTGTCCTGTTTTACGTGATAGTTTAGTATTGGTATAATGATGAGCAGCTATCACTCTTGACCCTTTCATCAAACATAATTGTACTAAGACCATAGAATTTCCCATTTAAAATAAAATCGATTCCTCTTTCCATTCAAGAATGAGGGAGTAGAGCTGGAGGGATGGCTCAGCAGTTAATAGCACTGGCTGCTCTTGCTGAGGACCAGGGTTCGATTCCCAGCACCCACATGGCAGGGAATCCAGGTCCCTCTTCTGACCTCTGTGGGCATTGCATGACACAGGTACACTTACACACATGCAGGCAATACATTCATTCACATAAAATAAAAATAACAAAATATTTTTTTAAAAAGAATGAGGCCTGAGGTTATAGCTCAGTGATAGAACATTTGCCTAAAACTTAGATTGAGTTTAAGGCCCTGAGTTTGAGGCCCAGTGTGATCTAATCATCATCATCATCATCATCATCATCACCATCATCATCATCATCATCGAAGAAGAGAGAAAAACATTTGGCTCAGAAAGTTTTTTTTTTTTTATCAGATCTCTGGGTTAACAAGAAAAGCAACTTCACAGTGATGTGAAGTCATTACTTTTAGTATAAGCCCTCTTAATGAAAACATTTCTTAGTTAAGACAGTTTACATCTTAATCTGTAATGAAGCAAGTGCGGGTAACAGAAAATTAATGATAAGTTGTCAGGATCTATTATGTTTTCACTAGAGAGTAATGTGTGTTAAAAGAATTTTGCATCGAATAGAAATATAGTAATGGTTTTATGTACATAAAGGTATAAAAACTAGAAAAATGAAAAAAAATACAGAAAAATTGAACTGTATGAAATTACACAAAAATTAAATTTCGGAACCAATTTACTGAGTAACTTATGAAATTAAGTTTTGAAATTAAGTCACTTGGCATAGAGTTCACACTTTTTAGGAGAGGTTGATTAATTCATCTAAGATCATATTTTGTGTAAAATCTTATTTGTCTCAAGTGAGGAAAACTTATTTTGTCTGATGTGAGATGTGCAATTATAATTAGCTTGTAGAACGAAAGAGGTAGCTAGGTAGGGAACACAGACGTATTGGTTACTTTTCTTATCACTGACCAGATAACCTGACAAAAAGCAGCTGAAAGAAGGATGGGTTCTGACTGGCAGTTTGAGCGCACAGTCCGTTGCTACAGGGAAGGCATGGCAGCGGGAGCGGGAGACAGCGGGTCACATTGTGTGTGCAGTCAGAAAGCAGAGAAGTGAGTGCTAGGGTTCAGCTGGCTTTCTCCTTTTATTCAACTCAAGACCTCAGGTCACACACAGCATGGTACTGCCCACATTCAGGGCGTGTCCTCTCAGTTAAACCTTGCTGGTAATGCCCAAGTGATTCTAAATCCTGTCAAACTGACAAGGTTAACCATCACAGTGGATAACTGATGAATGGACCAGGGTTTCAGTATTATTAGAACTTGGAGACTGTACTGATTGCAAACTCATGCATATTACAGGTATACTAAGTGTTAAAGCAGTGAGTAAACCAAAGTTAAAAGTGCAGAACTTAAGAAACTTAATTTGGAGTTTTTATTAAGTGGAACAGCTTATTTCTTAATTTTGTCTTTCCTCAAATATTGTAACTAATCCTACTTCTCAAGTAGTTCCTAAATTGTTCTCTAAATATTACACATATGCACTTTGAATAATTATTTTTATTTAGATATATCCTTTCCATGTCATATGTATATGTATGTGTAAACTTGCTAAGCGTATTTAGTATTGGTGGTAGTTATAGTCCTATTAGACTATGCTTCTGTGGAACTTAATCATAGAAACTAATTTAAAGAAAATGGCCCACTCATTAGCGTTTTCTCTTTAATAAGGTTTTGTTCTTTTATTGCCACATGAAAATAATAGTAAATTGTCACATTTTCAAAGCTCGCTGGTTCCCCCCGCCCCCAGCTGATATTTTGGCAGCAAGCATCTGTAGCACCAGTAGTAATTAGAGAAGCTTGCCATTTCTGCTTACTTTTTTAGCTTGCTAAGAGGTAAGTTCCTGCTTTAGTTGTGTTTACTTGATCATCGCCCCCACCTCAAGAGACTCATGGAGAGAGTTGCTGTAATAGTAGGAGCAGAAGGGAAAGTTTTCTATCTTCAGTTACCTACCTAATGCTTAACTTAGTTGTAGACTATTGAAATGAGTGTTTATGTCAGAACATTTACCTAGTATGTACAAGGCATTGGGTTTGATTCCCCGCTACTGAAAAGCAAACAGATTAAAAGGAATACTTCTTTGTACTGAAGAAAATTACCATTTCTTTCTCATTATTTCCTCATAGCAGTGAGAGGTTAAGAACTTTTCATTGGACACTTTCATTGTGGTAAATTATAAATAAATGCAAAATACAGAAATGGGATTTACATGAACAGTAATTTGGATGATAAAGATTCACCATTGAGAATATCTTGTCATGATATGAGAAAGTCCAGTATTACTGCTCGTTCTTATCCAGGCTTAGAAACACTGGAAATGTAAGCCAAGGAGTCATCTAGAATTTTTTATTACTACTAGCAATATTTTATCTACTAGTAATTATTTATTGCCACATGAAATTGATAATAACTTCATTTTTGAATTATATACTCACTATTTATCACTGATGTAGGTGGCCTACTAATGTAGTTTTGGAGAAACAAAACTAGCCTTTTCCAAAAGATCAGGAACCCAAAAGAGGTCGAACTCTGCACAGCCAGCCCTCTAGCTAACTAGCTATTGAGATAGGGTCTCCCTGAATTGCCAAGGCTAGTCTTGAACTCCTAGGTTCGAGTGATCCTCCCACCTCAGCCTCTTAATTCCCTGGGCCTACAAACTGCTTCTGGCTCTTTTCTAGTGTACTAATCTCATCCATTATTCCTGTTCTGGAGAAAGAAGGCAATGGAGGCAGTTGCCAAGTAAGGAGGCAGAAAAGGCCAGAAGTGTCATTGTGATAGATATTCCTGTTAGAAAGCTTGAAGCCAGTAGAAAAGGAGTTCTTAACCAATCATTTTCCAATGTGTGCTTTTAAAATTGAGAAATAATTCACATATACTAAGATGTACAGATTTTAAATTGCTGTTAGATGAATCAGAATGTACTCATGAAATTATTGCTTCAATCATGATATGAAACACTGTAACATTTTATTTATGAATGGATTCACAGTAAGATTTCATGAAGTACTGACTTTTTTTTTATTTAGAGAATATTAGTTTCTGTAATCAAACCCATGTAGATAAGACCCTGCATATTTAATAAAGGGTATTTGGCTTATTTTAAATGCTGAAATTTGGGACTAGAGAGATGGCTCAGTAGTTAAGAACCCTGCTGTTTTTCCAGAAGACTGGGGTTCAAATTCCAGCACCCACATGGTAGCTAACAACTGTCCGTAACTCCAGTTCTAGAGGATCTGACAGCCTCTTCTGTCCTCCACAGTATTGCATGACCTGTGTGCATTTACCTACATGTAGGCAATACATGCATATATACATAAAAATAATAAATAAAATATTTTTTAAAAAATAAATAAATGCTGAAATTTAACTTAGCTTCTGTTATCTCTGAAGAATTTAATGAACTTTCCTTAAAACATTTTTACATTATTAGTGGACAAATAATTATTTTTAAGAAAGATTGAATGGTTCTTAACTAATTAGAAATTTTTTTAAATGAACTGTTTTATGTGGATGGAGTTTATTTATTTTATATTTTTAAATGCTTAAATTGGGCTGGAAGTGGTGGTGCATGCCTGTAACCAGCACTTGGGAGGCTGAGGCAGGAGGATTGAGTTCCACACTAATCTGGGCTGTATAGTCAGATCCATCTCAGAAAACCAAAGAAGGAGCTGGAGAGATGGCTTAGCGGTTAAGAACACTTGCTGTTCTTGCGCAAGACCTGAGTTTGGTTCCTAGCACCCACATTAAGTAGTTCGCAGCACTTGTTAACTCCAGCTCTGAGGATCTGACACCCTGTTCTGGCCTCCAAAGGCACCAAAACACACACATACACATGCGTGCGCACTGAGAAAATAAATCTTAAAAAAAACCACACACAAAAAACAAATGCTTAAATTGGCTTTATTGCTCTCTCCTCACTTAGCAAGTGAAAGTTGTGATTGACCCTGGAGGAGTAAGGAAGGAGGAGATATTGGCAGAATGGGCAAAGATGGCCTCTGAGATGGTGACATGTAGACTGAAACTTGCTGAGAAGGCTGTCAAGCATAACTGCACAGCAGTGGAGATGGGATGAAGGAAAGAAATGAAAAGGGCCTACATACCAGTGTATAGGTGTGAAAGAGTTAGGTAGGGAGATACCATCAAGAAAGTAAGTTGGAGGCCTGGCATGATGGCATACACTTTTAATTCCAACATTCCTTTAATCCCAGCACTTGGGAAGCAGAGGCAAGTGGATCTTTGTGAGATGGAGGTGAGCCTAGTCTACATAGCCAGTGCCAAGTCAGTTGGGCCTACAGGGTGGGACCACCCCTGCCTCCTCCCCACACACAAATAAAAGAGCAAATTGGGAGAAGAAATGAATTTAGAGAGATGATGATGTATTTAGTTTTGGACAGCTTTGTCTTGTTGGTGAAATATATAGATTGAAGGCATAAAAGTTTATGTACACGATTGGTTAGATCAGTGAACCTGTGTTTATTGAGTGATTGTTAATGCACAGTGCATTTAAAAAAATTTTATGTGTGTGAGTGTTATGCCTGCATATGTGTAAGCGCACCCATGTCATGTAGCACCTGTTGAGGACAGAAGAGGGCGTCAGATCCCCTACAACTGGAGTTACAGATGGTTAGCTGCCATGTGGTGCTGGGATTTGAACCCAGGTTCTTTGTAAGAATATCCAATGCTCTTAACCTCTGAGCCATCTCTCCAGTCCATGAGCTATTTCTTCAAAACTGTTTTCCCCATTTTAGTTTACATGTATGCTATATTTAGATATTTATTTTTAAATTATTCTCTAGTACTAACTAATAAAATAATATGTAAGTACTTCTAAGCATATTAGAGAACGCAGTAGGAAGCACAGGTTAAAAGAAAACCGGGATATAAGTAGAGGATGTTGGTTTTAGTTGATTACTTGATATAAATTTTTAAATTTAATCTTTATTAAAATTAAATCATCTCTCACTTTATGATAGGGAATCTATATTTTGAGAATTATCATAAACTAGCAGTGTATAAAAATTAGTTAAAATGGATGCTGCTGGGTTAGAGATTTAGGTGAGTGGTAGAGGACTTGTGTAGGCCTCAGGTTGGATCCCCAGCACTGTCATCCCCCCCCACCTCCTACACACACGAGAGGGGTAGGGACAGAGTGTACCTTACTTTGAAGGAAGATCTTATTAGGAGTCCTAATGTTTTCCATTTTTACTGTGTTGGTTTTTCCCCCACTGAAAATGAGGCAATTCCGTGGCAATTACAACTTATCAAAACTGCAGGTGTTTAGTGTGCATCTGTTAGGTTGTACTAGTAGTTACTATATTCTTTACTACCACATACTTAAAAGTCTTTTTTAAAAAGTTTATTTTAAGAATATCTATGATAAGAGTTGGAAAAATCTTTTTAAAGTACCCTTTAAAGGTATATTTTTAAAGTTCTACAATATGAAATAAGAATATGCATAGAAACACTCATTGCATTGTGAAATGTGACAGTGACTGTGATGAAAAGCACTGGAACCGTTTCATTGTGATCTGCTGGAACACCTTTCATTTTACAGAGTTCCATTTGCTTTTAAACTGGAAGGAACTGAGAGTATCTTTAAATATTTTTATTTGGCAGACATTTTTCCCACCAATGAATAAAGTTTTCTTGTCACTTAAAGGAAAAAAAAAACTAACAATATTTGTTGTTAGTGATAAAACTGAAGTTTTTAAGATAAAATTAAAATTTGGGGAAACTCAAATCACCTTTAGATTGATAGCTTCCCCAGTATTTAATAAACTCACTTTAAAATAAGATTAATGGCAATATAACAAATATAATAATTTGAAATAATTCAGTGAGATATGTCAACATTTGGGAGATATGTATAACTCAGGAATTAACATTTTTAAATGACTAATGCATGAATATAAGCATTTATATGCATGAAAAATTTAAAGCACAACAGACCAGTGAATTTTAATGTAATATTTGGAAATGCCCAAGGATACTACTTACCAAGTTTGCTATACTATCACAGAATATCACAATTATCTGTAAAGGGTAAAATGTACCCTATTTTTCAAATATACATACACAAGTATGTATACATGAATACAGAGTATTCCTGTCTACTAAACACAGCAGCACATTGTGAAAGACTGGGTATAGAAGCAGATGGGATGGTACTGCCTTCTGATGGGGTACAGTTAACCTGTAAGACAGTATTTAGATGGATTGCAAAATAAAACTTGGAAAGTCTTTTTATTTTTACATTTTAAATAGAAATAATATAGACAAAAGTTCTTTAGAAATCTTAATAAATTTTTAAGTCAAAGGGGTTTTGGGAGTATGTGGCCTAGGATAATCAGCATACAATTTAGAAGAGCATAACTTCATAATCCACAATGTGTTGGTTTTTTAACACAATGCTTTGTGAAGTAGTTTTCAAATGATAGTGCGAACGTTGGTTTCATATCACATTTGGCATTATTTGAGTCAGTGTTTTGAAACTTTTCTAAACCTTCATTTTTATTTTATGCCTTTACAAGAGTGCAGGGCTGGCCAGATGGCTCAGTGGGTAACAGTACTTGCCACCAAGCCTAACGACCTAAGTTCATCCCCAGGACCCATATGGTAGAAGGAGAGAAGTTGCCAACCTCTGCAAGTAGTCTTCTGACCTCCACATGTGCACTGTGCTGTGCACAAGTATACATATGCACAGAGTATATAAATAAACTTGAAATACAAGAATAGAAGCAAAATATGAAATTAAATAGGATTTATGAAACTATCCTTTTTGTGATTATACCTTTTTTCAATGGTAAGGTGTAAGAATATTGAAAAGATATTCAGTGATAATCTGTGATAATTCTTTATGTCTTATTTATGGAGTGAATATTTTGATTTGAGTTAAATGGACAGCTTTATTTTAAAAATTTGCAGTAGCGCAGAGTCCAGTGCATTATGGAATATATGTGGAAGCTAACAGAGTGTAATGGGAACCTTTTGTGTATTATTAGTGATAACTGTTTATGCATTCACATGTAATGGTCATAATGTTGGTAAAGTTTCTGATTTTTATTTTTTCTGTAAGCAGATAATCTCAGTGAAACCTTAAAGAAGCTGAAGATAACAGCTGTTGACAAGACAGAGGATAGTTTAGATGGATGCTTGGATTGTCTGCTTCAAGCTCTGGCTCAAAATAGTAAGTTTCATTGTTTACTCAAATTCCAGACAAAAAGAATCAGATCTGCATTGTTCAGAAATTGGTATATAGTTAGGCACATAACTTGTATTCACATGTCTTGAATTCTTTTTAATCTTATTCTTGAATGTTGAGCTTGTTTTCAGTGTTCTATCCTCCTACTTACCCTCCACCCCCAAGGTACTCAACGACCTACCAATAGGCACAGAAAGGAGACATTCATTGTGGTGATGGCATTTAGAGTCCCACAGAAGAACCATTATTTCATTCCTAACAGACAAACGGAGTTGTTGTTTTTTCCTCAACACCTACATTTGTACTTTAAAAAAAAACAGACTGTTTAAATGTAAAGAGGAGACAGGAGAAGCTAAAGGGGGAGTTTACAGTACTTCACATTGTTTTGCTGAGCTCTTTTTAAAAGAATTTTATTTTAAAATCATATGTGTATACATAGGTTAAATTGGAAAGAACCATCAGCAGTCATAAACACATTCCTCAAAACTTTGGGTAAAGCTTATGGTGAATAATTCCAAAGATAGAAACCACAAAATTCTTTACTATCAGTATATTACTACATTTGATTGAACATATTTGTATTCACTGATTTCTGTGTTATCATAGTGAATAGATACATATAAAAATGATGTTCATTTGTTCCTGTTATTCAGCTTAGCCGTACTGTATTTGTATTTAATCATACCAGTTTCTTTTTTCCTGAGACTAATTATGTCGCTGACAAAGAATTCAGGAAGAGTATATTGTTATGGTTTTAATCTCAATCACTCAGGGATGGATGTTATTTCTCTTTTATTTCTCATTAAACTGCCTAGAAAATCTAAAATAATTGATAAAGTACATTTTTAAAGCTAGCCTTTGTTAGTTAGCTTTTCTTGTTGCTGTGACAGAAACAGCTTAAAGGAGAGAGGGTTTATTTTGGCTCACGATTTCAGTCCATCAGGGTAGGAGGTTGTAGTAGGGCAGAGTTGTTATGCCACAGGCAGCCAGTAGAGAAGGAGGAAGGCCCTGGGACCTTTAAAGGAACACTCTTTGTGATCTATGTCCTCTAGCTAGTGCCTACCTCCTGAAGCTTCACCACCTCCCAAAGTAGCATTACCAACTGAAAGCCATGCTATATAACACATTAGGCTGTAGGGGGCATTTCATATTTATAACATAACACATCCTTTAAAATTGTGTTTCAGTAATCTCCTATCCTTTTGAGTGTCATCCTGTCTAACTATGTAATATTAAAGAGAACACATGGGCGTGAGACAAGTTCAGTGAGAACATCTACACAACACTCTGCCCATGAAACACAAGTCTAAGACAGTTTTCAATAAATGGGTTCAATAGGTGTAGCCCAAAGGCTCCTCTGAAAAGCTGGAGCTGGTCCAGGGTGAGTGTGAGTGGGCAGAGCACACTAGGAAAAAGGTGTGGAGCCGCCCAAGCCACTGCTGTATTGGGCACAACTGAGCAAGAGGAGAGAGGGGCTGGAGAAGGATGGCCTGTGGATTTCAAATATGGAAAAGGAAAAGCCTATAAGAATCTGTGTTTTTGTAAGACACCCCTCCCAAATGTCACATAAACTACAAAATCCAAATAGGGTGTCTTATGTCTGTTTGTTAATCCACATCAGGTTCGGGAGACTAGAGGGCATCCCCCAGAGAGAAAAAAGGGAAAAATTTAGTGAAACAACAGGGTAAGCGCACGATGGATTTGGAATTTAATCCAACCATTATTCTTGATAATACTTCTTGTTATTCTTGCACAGGACCTGGATTTGGTTCCCAGAACCCACATGGCAGCTAACAGCAGTCCATAGCTCTAGTTGCAGGGGATTTGACATCCTCCTCTGGCCTCTGCAGGCATGCAATTTCATGCACATACATGGTATACATACATGCAGGCAAGGCATTCATTACACATAAAATGAAGGAAGGAAGGGAAAATAAAGAATTGTATATCACAAAATTTTAAGATCATACAACCATAAGGTAATTAGTACAAACAATAGACCATTGACTAATGACTTCCCAGAAAGGTAAGGAAAAAATGTTTTATTAACAATCCAGAAGGTTTATGAATGTTCTCATGTCTAAGACTACCAACACAAAAGAATTTGATACAGGAAGGAGTTCTTGCAGATGGCCAGTCTTTGATTTAAAAGTTATACCTATATATTTCTAAAGAAAATGTAATTTTGAAATATCTACATTGTTGGGGCTGGAGAGATTGCTCAGCAGTTAAGAGTACCTGGGTTCAGTTTCCAGCACTCACATTGGTGGCTGACAACCCCTGTAACTCCAGTTCCAGGGACTATTATGCCCTCTTCTGGCCTCTGAGGGCATCACACACATGTAACACACAAGCAAACAAGCACTCATACACACAGAATAAAAATAAAAACTTGAAAATTACATGAATTTTGTATGTTTGAGATGTATATTACAAATGATTGTAATCTGAAATTAGAAAAAAAAATTTTTGAAGCAGGGTCTCACTATGTAGCCCTGGCTGGCCTGGAACTTACTATATAGACCAGACTGGCCTCAGACTTACAGAGTTCCACCTGCCTCTGCCCCCCAAGTGTTGGGATTAAAGATATTCCATACATACATGCAATGTATTTTGATCATATTCACCCCCCACTTCCTCCCCACAGTTCTGGATCTACACTGTCTTCCCTCCCAATCTTTACAACTACCGGATTGGCCTCCACCTGCCTCTGCCTCTTGAGTGCTGAGACTAAAGGCATGCATCACCACACCCAACTTCCATTTTTTAAACGATCTACTGACTTCCAATTTGTGGTGCCCATATATGCATAAGTGTAGTACCATCCACAACTTAACAGGAACCACACCCTATAGAAAATTGACTCTCCCTCCCCTAGCTGCCGTCAGTTGCCAGTGGTTCTTTGGGTGGTGGCCTGTGAACCCCTCCCTGCTCTGTGCTGGAATGTTGACTGGCTTGATCTTGTGCAGACACCCACAGCTGCTGTGAGTTCATGAGTGTCTCACACTCCTGACATGTCCAGGAGACACTTTCATCACAGCCCTCCTCAACCTGTGGGTCTTACGGTCTTTCCTTCCCTCCTCTCCATAATGTTCCTGAGCTTTGGAATGTGTAAAGAGAAGTGGTATAGATGTCCCATTGGGGCTGAGCACTGCACAGACACTTATCCCCTGTACTTTGACCTGTGTTGTTTCTGTTTTAACCCTGTCCACTGCATAAAGAAACTTACATGATGAGGATGAGGAACTGCACTAATCTATAGGTAAAGATATGTATCCTTAGAGGGCAGTGTAGTGTTGTGTCCATTTAGCAAAATAATAGTATGTTCACCCCTGGGGCCTGTGAACACCCAGCCATGGGTTTTTGTCCAGCTTTACAGTACCAGCCATTTTCCTCTGGGGAGTAGGTCACCCCCATACCATTGTGGCACTATTGCACACATGGGCATATCTTGACAGACCACTCGGTGTTATAGCTTGCAGGGTACACAGCAGGGTAAGACTATTGACCTGGAAGCTTCCTTCATGCTGGCTAGCTTTCACAGTACTGAATTTGAACTGTTTACTTTGACATGTGACTTTAAAGTGTTTTTCTCCTTTTGCTCCCTCCCTCCCTAATTGTAATATTTATGTTAAATATTAAAGGTAAGAATGAGAAGATTTGGATATTTACTAGGTTTTGTAGAATATATTTTGCTTAAGCAAGTATTCTGTATAAATCTTTGCTCTAAATTAATAACATTCACTCATATAAACACTTCAGATCTCACTTTAAAAATATTTTTAGTAAATATATGAAGGCCACCAGCCAAGAAATCAGCCTGTTTGTTCTGGTTTCTTTTGATTCCAATTATAGCTGCAAGACTTTTAGTAAATGCTGAATTCTAGTATGGATACACTAGTTCATGGTCATTTGTAAATTTAAAACAATAGACTGCCTATTGTCTTCTTCGCTAAACATTTAAGACAGGGGCTATCGTTAAAGGATATAGAATGTCAGTCACCTGCAAGAAAACCGTTTCAGATTCAAACTATCATAGTACGTGAGGGGGCACAATGTTTTGAAATGATACTGTGTGCTAAATTTATGCTGGAAAAGCTGCCACCCATAAAATCTTACTCATTCCAGTACTGGTTTACTGTTGCTAAAGACTACACATAGTTCTAGTAGTCTATGGTTACATACTTAATTGAAGCTGACTTCCTTAATCATGTGCAGTAGTTCTCATTGGTGAATCTAGTTACTCTTGGTTAACTGTGGCAGAAAAATATTAACTGGCATGTTCAAGAAATAAAAAATTGATAACTTTTGTATTGCACACGATTTATAGAAACGGTGTGAGGTTTTGTACCATTTCTTCCGGCACCTGGACCATCCCTTCTCCAGCATGTGCATGTGTGCTCCTTGCCTGTTTGTCACTGAGCAGTGTCTCCGTTTTCAGATCCACTATCTATCAGATAGGCTGTCAGAATGACTGTTGTCATATCTCATTACTTGTGCTCAAATCACTCTTATTACTTAATAATGACCCCCAAATGCAAAAGTGGTAATGCTTGCCATTTGGATATGCTAAAGGGAACCCACAAAATGCTTTCTTAAGGTGAAAAAGGAAATGTTCTGAACTAAATAAGAAAAGGAAAACTTGTATGCTGATGTTGCAAAGGTCTGTGGTAAGAAGCCTTTTTCATCCGTGAAATTGTGAAGAAGGAAAAAGACACTCATTCTAGCTTCGCTATGATACCCAAACTAAGTTAGAGCACAATACATAATAAATGCTTGGTTGAGGTAGAATCAACATTAAATTTGTGGGTGGAAGCATGAACAGAAATTGTGTTCTAATTGATGGTAATATATTGTGCCAGACAGCCTTAAGCCTTACTTTATCTGACCATGTAGGCACTGTATTCTCTCTCACCATCACAGGGAGAAAAATGAGTATAGAAGAGTAAGAGCAAAAGAAAAAGATATTCACAATACTTTTAGTATATTATATTGTTTTAATTGTTCTGTTTTGTTCTTGTTACTGCTAATCTCTTACTATACCTAATTTATAAACCAAACTTCATCTTGGGTCTACATATTTAGGGAAAAATAGGATGTACATTGT
>NW_008360331.1:5828804-5829884 GCF_000622305.1 Nannospalax galili | reverse complement strand
TTTCATTACTTTTATTTACACATAATTTTTAAAATTTATTTATTTAATAATCACATACTTAGAAGAAGCATTTCATTATATCAGCATTGACATTCAATAACAATTTTCTGAGCTAGGATGCATCTCTTACAAAATTGGCTGTACATTTTCAGGTTTACAATTGAATTATTACAGTTATACAATATTGTACTAAGTATAAACCCTATAAGACATAAAATTAAATGAGGTCTTAACTTTTAAAAAAGATATCCATTTCATTATTAAAATACACAGTTTCATACAGAAAAATTCATTTTTAATGCAGTTGACATTAAGATGTTTGTACATGTGTTTTTAATCTCTGTATGTCTGATTGTTACTAGTGACAGTCAGTTACTATCTGAGCTCCTTGGCATCTGAGCATGGATATAAAGTCATCAGTTAGATTTCAATGGTAATGTTTTTCACATCTACTAATTATTAAGGAGCAAATTTTTATGCTTTGAAGAATTTTTTTTAATACACCCACATCCCAGGTAGCAACATCCCATAGCCTCCCTCCCCCGACTAAAGCCCTTATGCTCTTGATATCCCTGCTACTGTCTGCTGTGTTGTCAGCACCCCCAGCCATTCCCCACTACATGAACTTCTGATGAATCTAGGCAGCCTATCGAGAGGTCTTCATTTTAGGAGGGTCAGCTGTTCCTCACCTAGTGGTAATGAGATGTCTATATTCCTTTGGATAAGATTGGGGTCTGCTGTTCATTACCCCAGTTCTATGCTGAGTTACTATCTGGGAATCCCTTTGGCCACCCTGGCCATCAACTCAAAAGAAGGTATCGCTTGTCTGGCATTGTTGCTTGTTATATAGCCTTTAGCTATACATATGGACTCTTATGAAAATTATGTTGGCCCATTTAATCTTTGGTTATACTTTCCTTTGGGTGTTTAAGGCCATATAGTTGGTCCAGATAAACCAAATTTTTTTACTCTTAAGGCCATTTGAGGATCTGTTCCCCAGGGGTCACATGGGCTTAGGAGGAGCCCCTGGCTCCTTCTTTTACCAGTTCCATCTATGTGAAGATAAGTCAAAGGTCCTGC